>NW_007731938.1:48768-49844 GCF_000696425.1 Galeopterus variegatus
TGTGTGCAAGGCTATGTTACATAACTGGGAACACTGTCCTTTGTTTAGTATTCATAAATATAGAATATCCAACTATAAAGGTAGAATCCAAGAAGAAGGCAGGGCTCTTGCTTATTCTCTCTGGAGCCTACCTGTACTTCACCTGTGAGGTGTGTATACCTTACCTTTTTATGTTAAACCTGCCTTTTGAGGACTGCTGCTCACTCTCTCCAGAAGTACGTATTTCTTACTTTGGTTTTAAACTTGCTGCAGCTGCTGTTCATTTTCTGGATCCAGCCCACTTTCTCTGTGTGTATTTCTTATTCTTTACATTAAACCAGTTTTCGGTTTCTACTCTGACTCTTCTCTGGAATTCTTTCTTGTGGTGGAGTCAAGAACCTGGTAGATGACATGGTGGGTTGAGGTCAGCTATCCGACCTCCCCAGACCCTCTCCTCTGGTAACAAAGGACAGGTTTATTATTGTGATACCACCTCTGGCCCTACTGGCTGAGTCAGAACAGTATTCCTGGAAGCCATTTCCACACTGGGAAGACTAGCAGTCACACTGAAGTGACTGTAAACTACATAAACATATCCCATCCCTAGCCAAATCCCAAAAATGCCTATGGCCACTTCAAGATGAAGAGAGGTGAGATGGAGGGGAAATCAGAGTGGAAACAGCCAGTCTTCTCAACCATTTTCCCTTAAAATAGCCTACTTTTGCAAGTTCTTCAAAAAGGTATGACAAAGTAAAACACTGCTAAAGCCTCTCCTGCCATGACCTTGTAGGAGCCCATGCATGTGAGGGGCCCCTGCAGCTTCCTGGACTTGAAAAATGATTCTGGCAGAGGGAAATCCAGTCACTATCAGATCTTTAGCCTGAATGGCTTGGCATAAAAGTGGTAGTCCACCTGAGACGCAAAACCCAGGAGAAAAAGCAGTTTGTGGGGAAAATAGAATAATTTAGTCAGGCCCCCCTGCCTTGGGTCTGTTTGGGGGTGGTGCAGCACATTTATAGTAAACAAGTTGTGTGTGGGTGGAGTTGGAGCATATGTGCACCCATGTATCTTTTAGTTTTGTTGCTATTGTGTGTTCT
>NW_007731938.1:50088-53685 GCF_000696425.1 Galeopterus variegatus
TCTTCAGTTTGTGCAGCAGAGCTGGCTGGCAGAGCTCTTGTCTAAAAATAGAGCATGTTTACTCTGCTGACAGCTGCTCAGTTTTTCTTTGGACTTTGCGGTAGCAGTTGAGATTTGGAGTTTCTGAGTTTCTCTTTGGACTGCCTAGGTATTAGATGTGTGTGTGCTGAATAAAGACTATTCCTACTTCAACCAAGGCTCCAAGGAACTTTTTTGCCGGTTACCTAGCTCATAGACCTGCATGTGAAGGGTTTGTGAATGGGCTCGAGGGGTCTGTGAGCTCCAGATCCAGCCCTAGCTCTACACAGGTTTAGTGGGGAAGGATGTTTAGTTCATTTTTTGACATAACTTTGAGTTTTTTGAAGAACATTCTGGTAAAGGTATCTAGTAGGCAGTTATTTATTGTTACATGTGTAATTCTGTATCCCACCCACACTAAAACAAAGAAAATTCAAACAATCCAAAGGAACATAGGGAAGAAGAAAAAAGAAACAACGAGAAAGCATATTTCACATGACATTCAAAATATTAAGCCATCAGTATTGTCTGTTTGCTGACCAATTAGAGACTTTGAAAAGGTTCTAGAGGGCCTTCCTGTGATAGGCATTGCCCGTTTTGTTGCCAGATATGGGGAAGGTCAGGGGTGGGGACACTGTGGGGTCTCAGGGCAACAGCTATTTATCAAGCATGGAACAATTCCAATCTGTAACAATTTATGGGGTTTACCACTGTGTTCTAGATGAATATCAGCCCTGTCTGGGGAAGGTCAGGGGTGGGGACACTGTGGGGTCTCAGGGCAACAGCTATTTATCAAGCATGGAAGAATTCCAATCTGTAACAATTTATGGGGTTTACCACTGTGTTCTAGATGAATATCAGCCCTGTGGGTATATATATATAAAACACAAAAGATGGCAGAAATAAGTTCAAATATTTCTGTAATCATTTTTTCATATAAACTGGTTAAACTCACCAATTGAAGTAGATACACAGATGAATTTTTAAAATCTTGTGAAAAACGATGTTATTTTCAAGACATAAACCTAAATAATACAGAAAGATTAAAAAAAAGAGAAAATATATACAGATATATACTATCTTAGTATAGCAATATTAGTAGAAAAAGTAATGAAAGGGGATAAGTCACAAAAGGATAAAACAATTATGAACTTGTATGAGCTCTCAAATTTAAAAGGCAAAATCAGATCCAATTGTAAGTAGAAACTGACAAACTATGATAAAAGTGGGAAATGTTAAACTGATATAGGAGGTGCTCAGTTTCCCTTGGCTCAGGTTTCAGGACAGCTTCTGGGTTTCCAGCCACTCTCTCAGGTCTCAGGGCCCCTCCTCTGGGCTCTCCCCTGGAGGAAAGTTACCGTTGCCAGTTAGACCTATTTTCAGCACCAATAGGGGAAAATGAGACCACAAGGGGCTGGCTAATTGAAATCCAGTGTCTGGGCATGCTCAGTAGAGAGCACAGAATATTCTTGAATATGCCTTTTGCAGGTGATGGGACCTGATCAATGAATATGCTCCAGGAAGAGACTGAGCATGTGCAAGACTAAATGTTCCATAACTGGGGACCACCCCTTTAATTGAATATTCATTAGATAGAGAAACTGTAAAAGCTGAATCCTGGAGGAAGGCAGCATTGTTGCTCATTTTCCTGGAGGCCACCTGCACTTCAATGGCTGAGGTGTGTACTTTACTTTGTATCAAACTTACTTTCAGCAAGCAGCTGCTCACTCTTTTGGGCCAGCGTGCACTTTGTACCGAACTTTTGTACTGAAAAGTATGTTTTTCTTGCTTTTATGTTAGACTTGATGTCTGTACTGAACTGACTTTTGTGTTATATTTGGTGTGGATCCTTTTCAGTCTCTGGAGCTATGCCACACTCTCTGTGGAACCTGTATTTCTTATCTGTTACCATAAACTTGTTCTCACTGTCTACTGTGACTCTGCCCTTGAATTCTTTCTTGTGGTGGAGTCAAGAACCTGGTAAGAGGACTGGGTGGGTTGAGGCCGACTATCGGGACCCCCTGGACCCTACCTCCGACATCAAAACCACTTACAGAAATCAATGGATTGAACAGAAACAAACAAACAACACAGCAAAAGATAAAAAATCTAAATAACCCAATCAGCAAGCTGGATGAAGAGATAAGTAGGGAGAACCTTGTGCATATAAAGGGTGAGAACACATTCACAAAAACTGGGACAGCCAAAAGTCGGTATATGAGGCCACAAAGGATGTCTCAACAAATTCTGAAAGGAGCACATTTTCTCATCTCTGATCATTAATGTATAAGTCAATGACAAAATGATTCTTTTTTAAAAAATCCATACGTTTGAAAGCAAAAAAATGGAAAATGTACTCCTAAATAATCCATGAATTAAGGATAAAATCCTAAAGAAAAAGCCAAAATATTTATAACAGAGGTAACAAAAGCATTGCATATTAAAATCTGACATGCAGCTAAGGCAGGATTTAGAGGGAGATTTATAGTCATACACATTTATTAGAAAACAACAAGAGATTTTGAAAATACATATCCTAGTGTTCAACTCTAGACACCACAACATGAACACCAGAGTAAACCCAAGGAAAGTAGAAGGAACAGAACTGCAAAAATAAAAGCAGAAGTTAGAGCAATAGATACTTTTTATAAAAAATTAACATGATTTAAAAAATTAAGTCTTTCTTTGCAAAGTCTGGCGAGACAGATCAGAAGCCTTTCTGGATCCCATCCTCTCACTTGCCTCTCACCTATCTCCAAGGATCCTCTTTGCAAGCATCCATTATGTGTGGCATTAAGGATTTATTTGTTTCTCCATTAGATTGCAAACTGTGTTAAGAGTAAGGGAGTTTTCCTTTGTTTCTCTTTCTCCATGGCACAGGGCACGTTGGCTAAACTCGACTTTTGTTGAATGAATCAATGTAAGAAACGCTATAATAATACTGTACTACTCGGAGTTCTACGGCACGTGACCTTTTTTTTTTTTTTTACAAGGCTCTTCCTTTCTCTTACCTTTTTTGATGTTTGTATCAGCCCTGAAAGCAATAAAGCAGGGGTTACTGTATGGGTTTTCATAGATCATTTTGAACATTTCATAAGCGGGAAAGCATAGGGTCGGGCGACGCATCACCTGCAAGTGTCAGAATCAAAACTAGAACTCAGAGGTTTGAACACCAAGTTTAGCGTTTTTTCCTTTACACCGTGTTCCCTGGGGGCGCTGGAGCAGTGACCCCTGCCCATTGGCCTTGAAGATCCGAAGTGCGACTTGGGCCCTCTGCGGTCAACTCCTAGCACCTTGCTGGCACCGAGTAGGGGCTCAACACACGTTTGCTGGGGGGAAAAGTTGAAAATTATAAAAAGATGAGTACAATGGTAGCTGTTCACCATTCCGGCCTTGAAGAGCTCTGAGGGCAGGAAAGTGTGTGCTACATACAGAAGGAATTCCACGCTAAATGATTTCTTATTTTTGTCCCGGTCCGGTACGGGGGCGACACTGAGGGTTGCGATCCATTGCTGGACACGGAAAAAGACAAAAAAAAAAAAAAAAAAAAAAAAAAAAAAAAAATTTTTTTTTTTTTGA
>NW_007731938.1:53695-55007 GCF_000696425.1 Galeopterus variegatus
AAAAAAAAAAAAAAAAAAAAGACAAAAAAAAAAAAAAAAAAGATTTCTTATTTTTGACGTGGTATTCAAAGAAGCATTTGCTCTGCCACGGAGAAAAGTGGGTCATTCAAAGAAATTCGCCCTTGTGGCCGTTGTGGGGCGGGGGACGCGGTGCGGGTGTCCAGGAGAGGCTGGGTGGGCGCCGGGTAACCTTCCCGACGAATCCCCCTGGCCGCGAGCCCGCCGGGTGTAAACAGCTCCTCCGCAGCTCGGCGCGGTTTCATGCGGGCTTCGCCCCCGCCGGCGCCCCGCAGGTTAGTAACCAACCAGGAGAGCGTCTTCCCCGTGCTTCTGACCCTCCGCTTCTCCTCTGTTCCAGGGGCCGTTTTCTCCGAGGCGCTCTGGAGACTTTGGCCTGAGTTTGACCCTCGCCTGCCTCTGTTGTGTGCTGGAGAGGCCGCAGAAGGTAACTGTGCCCTCGGGGCACCTTGAAGGAGCGCTGCCAGGGTGCCCTCGGGCGGGGCTCCTGCTCGGCACACGCACCCTGCCCGCGCAGACCAGAGGCCAGGGCCTCACCTCTAGTCCGAGACTGGCCTACAGGCGCCTAGTCCTTCCTGCTCTTACTGTCCGGTGCGCTGTTAAAATGCAAGTAGGACGAGCAGTTTATTTGTAATACACTAAATGTCCTTTAGCACGGAGCAAAGTAATAAAGAATGGTGACATGAACGATGATGCATACTGTGCAGTCGTTAGGAAGAACCAGGTGGATCCAGGTGCGCTGGCATGGAAAGACACTCCAAGATCATAGTACAAAAGCGAGTTGGAAAAAAAATACTGCAATATCCTTTTATAATCAATACGTTTATGTAAACACACACACACACACACAC
Source organism: Galeopterus variegatus (assembly GCF_000696425.1). Taxonomy (NCBI): domain Eukaryota; kingdom Metazoa; phylum Chordata; class Mammalia; order Dermoptera; family Cynocephalidae; genus Galeopterus; species Galeopterus variegatus. The sequence continues at coordinate 54,565 of NW_007731938.1, forward strand.
ACACACACACACACACACACACACACACACACACCGCCCAGCTCGATTGTGTTGAAGAGCGAGATCTGGAAGGACACACTTAAAAATGGGCTGGGGAATGGAGCGAAGAATGAATCTCAATTTTTATCTATTTTGTGAATATTTTATAATGTCACATATGCATATTTTACATGTGACCTTTTTTTTTTTTTGAGGCCGGCCGCACCGCGCTCAGCCAGTGAGCGCACCGGTCATCCCTATATAGGATCCGAACCCGCGGCAGGAGCGCTGCTGCACTCCCAGCACAGCACTCTCCCGAATGCGCCACTGCTCGGCCCCATGTGTGACCTTTTTAAAAAAATAAACTTTATTTTTAGATTGACAGAAAAATTGCAATGATAATACAGGGAGTTCTCATAAACCCGGGTCTCTCCTATTAACAATGCCATATATATATATATATA
>NW_007731938.1:55633-56503 GCF_000696425.1 Galeopterus variegatus
TATGCCATATATATATATATATATATTTGTTTTGTTGACCGGTAAGGGGATTGCAACCCTTCGCACAGTGTTGTCTGCACCGCGCTCAGCCAGTGAGCGCACCGGCCATCCCTATGTAGGATCCGAACCCGCGGCCTCGGCGCTCCCAGCACCGCGCTCTCCCAGCACCGCGCTCTCCCCAGTGAGCCACGGGCCGGCCCAGTAATGCCTTATATTAACTACAAGGAATGGAGTGATATTGATGCATTATTATTAACTACAGTCCATATTTTATTCAGATGTCCTTAGTTTTTACCTTTTCCCAGGATCCCATCCAGGATACACTGCATTTAGTATCATAACTCTTTAGGCTCTTCTTGGTTGTGACAGTGTCTCAGACTTTCATTGTTTCTGATGACCCTGACAGTTTTGAAAAGTACTGCTCATGCATTCTGTAGAATGTCCCTCAAGAGCGATTTGTCTGATGTTTTTCTCCTGATTACATTGGGGTTACGCGATCCTGAAAGGAAGATCACAGCGGGTGCATACTACCAATATGATTTATCCCTGTTGATGTTGACCTTTGTCGCTTGGCGGAAGCTGTGTGTCAGGTTTCTCGACTATAAAGCCACTCCCCTCGCTCCCCCCGCACACTGACCTTATTGATGTAGAAAGTTCCCTCTACCTTACGGAAAGTCACTAACGACATCCAGGGTCTGGAGAGGGCTTGGAAAACGCTCTCCGCTCCAGGAGGGAGCGTGGGACCCCGCGCGGGACGGCGCCGAAGGGGCTTGGGGCGCGGGGCGGACCTCCAGGAGCCGGCGGGTGGCAACTTGGACCCGCCCCGCAGGGCAAGGCCGGCGGCTTCCTCCTCGGGCCGCCCTCCGGGCC
>NW_007731938.1:57503-67851 GCF_000696425.1 Galeopterus variegatus
CCTGGCTGCCCAGCTCGACAGCGGCGGGTTGGGGGTTGCCCTCCTTGTGGGGTCGGCGGTGCACAGACCAGGCGCCCCGTGGCCAGGGCTCGGGGGCTCCGTCCCGGCCTGGGAAGGGTCGGGGGTGCGGACTGCGGCCGGCTTGGGGCCGAAAAACCTGCGACCCGAAGGCGACTGGCTGGCGTGAGGGATGGCCGGTGGCCCCCGCGGCCACTGGGACCCAGCTGAGTGCTCCAGTGCGTGTGCCCTTCCGGGCAAGGCTTTTGCTGAGGAGGACAAGTGGGGAAGGCTGCCTTCAGGAACTTTCCTCTGGAGCCAGGAGGACGCGTATTCCTGAGAGCTGCTACCTTTGCGGGTAATTTGTAAGGAATTCACTCTCCCTAGTGTTTGAGAGAATGCGGGATCCATCCCAGGTGCTCTGTTTCCTTTCCCCGCCTTCCCGACGCCTTCTGCAACCTTGACCCCCAGTTTCAGGGAGGGGTTCTTAGACTTGTATCTCCCCGTGGGCTCAGGCCAGCCCTGAAGGCTTAAAAAGGTAGAAACTGATCTGTCTGTTTAAAGGAGAGATGTGAAGGTCGTCATCTAGAGACCTTGCAGGAAAGGAGTTAAGCTAGTCAGTACTAGCCCAAGCTGGGGAAGGTCTGCTCGGGTCGTTTCTGTCCCCGCCCCTGTAGTCAGTGACCTTTCTATGGAGATTGAGTGTTTGGGGACAGACCCTGAGTGTCCATGGTAACCCGACCTTCTGCCCCGCCCTGCCCATCTCACACAGCAGGGAATAAAGGCTGGCCTTACTGCAGTCAGTTGTTGGGAATTCCTGGAAGATTAACAGCGTGCCTTCCCTCAAGGCACTAGGAGGTGCTCCCCGACAAGAGAGGCCAGGTGAGGTGCCCAGCCATTGGTGTTGACTGTCTTTGGCTCCTGAATACCTTCCTAATTTTGTGTCTTACTAGTCTCTGTGCTTTGGTTTCATTCTCTGAAAATGCAGATAATAATACCTACCTTACAGCCTTATTATGAGGATTCAATGAGTTAGTATATTTAACAACCATACAGTTCTCAGTTACTGACCGGTCAGAACAGGTGGTGACTGGTACACCATACCTGGTGTGCCAGGTGGATGTCACCTACATTAGGCATAAAGTGGGTAAAGCAGGACCTGGCTCATTAGTAATCAGATGGGTCAGTGAATAGTACAGTAATAATAGCTATTACTTATTGGAAGTTCCAGCTGAGTTGAACTGCTCTCTCCAGTCTTTCTGTCTTAGTTCGTTCTGCCCTATCCTGCTGGAATGCCCTCCTCCCATTTTGCACACTATTCACCAACCTCCTGGGAGCCATCCAGGTGCCTGCTTCTCCCAGTAGGAGGGACAGGACATGCCGTGAGCTCCTTCACTCCTCTGGCACTGACCCCTTCTCTTTATTCACCTTGTACAGTATTTGTGTCGTCACATAATCTCTCCTCTGTCCTGTGTCTCTGGAGGATGGGGACTATTTCTGATTCATCTCTTGGTCTCCCACAGCACCCAGGATAGGCCTTGCCTAATGGAGGTGTTCAGGAAGTGTTAGTTGCATGAAGGAGGGAGGCCAGGGAAGTGGTCCCGGTGGTTAATATTGGACCTTAAAGGTAGTGTTTGGATAGGCAGAGGAAAGTGGGAGGATGAGATGGAAGTGCATCCAGACTGATAGGGGAGTGGGAGCTGTCTGAGACAGAAGGTGGAGGCCCGTTTGGCTCCTTGATTTAGCCAGGATGATGATAGAAAGGGCCCATCCTGGACTGCTGTGTCTAGAAGGCCAGGACCATTAGTGATGTCTCAGTCACATGACTGGAGAGGTAGTGGGTGGTCTGGGATGACAGGAGTGAGAGCTGAGTCAGAATAGGTTGGTGTGGGTTCTTCTTGGGAACTCGCTGCAAAGTAGGGAGAGAAACCAGTAGGAGCAGGATAAGAGAAACCTGTAGGGGCAGGAAGTAAATGTGGAAATGTAGCCTGGGTTGAGTGCTGGATCTTCAGAGGGCTCAAGACGAGAGAAACCAGTAGGAGCAGGAAGTAAATGTGGAAATGTAGCCTGGGTTGAGTGCTGGATCTTCAGAGGGCTCAAGACCTTCCTGGGGCGCCCCCTCCTTCCTCTCTCCTCTTAGCTGCTGTGTTCCTTCTTAAGCCCAAAGCAGTTCCTGGCACTGGTGCGTGGAGAGCACACAGGGGTGAGTCTGTGTGGGGGTGTGCTTCACAATCACAGCCAAGGGAACAGACCCTCCAGTTTCTCTATTTTTCTCTTCAATATCCTCTAATGCCATTGCCTCTTGAATATCAGGAATTTGAGCGATACCTAGATAAGAAAGCTGTTAGGGTAAATGAAAAAACTGAGGTTTCTGTGGTGTGGGAGGTTGCATTTTTAAACGGTTTTTGGAATTCAGTGGAACTTTCGAATAACCATTGAAACCATTCCACATTAGGCTTACTGACCCTAACCCTTGTAACCATGAAACAAAGGTCTGATAGTCACATGGTTGGTTGTTGTTTGGGAGGATCCTAACAGCCTGAGAAGTGACCTCAACCACAGCTGGCCTTGCCTACAATGATGTGAGGAAGTAATAGGTGGGGACCAAGGAGTCAGGGGACAAAGTTCTCCCCTGCGTTGAGTAACCTGGGACAGCCGTTTAGCCACACAGGACCCCAGTGTTCTGGATGATAAAATGCCTGCCTCAAATGGAGAATCAGATACTTGCAAAAGGGATTGGAGATTAGTTAGGGGGTGGTGATGACAGTGTTGACATCATGAGTGTGTTACTACAAGGAGACATGAAGCTGGAGGTGGAGTGTGTGGAGATTGAAGCCTGGATCTGTCATCTCTTGGTATCTAGTTTTCCAGGGGCTTGTGCTCCTGAAGATTGCACTGCCTTAGCAGAAAAATGGGAAATTGAGAGGGAAATCAGGTGACCCCATAACCCTCACACTTGGGGATAGGGGAGGCTGGTTCGGAGGACAATGAGATAAGAGGAATCTGAGTGAGGCTGGAGAGGAGCAGTGTAGACACTGGTAACAGGGAGGCCGAGGGTGCATACGGCACATTAAGCCTGGGGAGCAGCATCTCTGGAGGAAAAGGGGTGTATATGGGGGAGGGGTGGCTGGTGATAGCAGATGTGAGCTTGCTGTGTCCACCAAAAAAGTCATGGCTCTTAATTTATTCAACTTTTCTCTTTCTGATGTGTATTGAGATAGTTTACCTTTTTATTGACAAGACAGGGTTGGAGTAAACAACTTATAAGGACCCTGATTGGAATGTCATTAAATGTATTTATTTAGGAAGAGTTGACATTTTTATGATGTTAAGTTTTCCAAATCAAGGACAGATTACAAGCCTTGTAATATGTCTTTATTAGATATTATGAATGGGATTCTAACTGGATATTCTAGAATTTTAAATGTGTATATGTATATTTTTTTTGTATTCTACTTTTTTCTGTTTGGTCATTAATTTCAGCCTTTATCTTTATTCATTCCTTCTTACTTTTGGTTTATTTTGTTACTCTACTTTTAATACCAAAATTGGTTCATTTATTTTTAGTCTTTTAATTAAAAAAGCATATAATGCTCACCATTTTCCTTTGAGTACAGTTCTAGCCGATGGGCTGCTTTCTAGTCACCGTGTAAATCAGTTCTGATCCATGGGTTATTTAGAAGATGGAGTCCTGAATTTCCAAGTAGATAGTTTTGTGGAGGGTGTGGTCATATTTCATTGTTGATTGCTAGTTTTATTGAGTTATGATTAGTGAATGTGATGGGCAAAAATATCTTATTGGACTATTTAATTTTTTTTGTGGTCAACTACATGATCAATATTAAAATGTTTCATGGACTTGAATGAAGAAAATATGTATTCTCTGTGGACACAGACTTTAGATATATTTCTTAACTTGAGCTTGCCCTGTATATCCGTGCTTATCCCTCTGTCAAATTCTGAGAGGTGGGGCTGTCTGGGTTGCTCAGTTGGTTAGAACGCAGCCTTGTGACACCAAGGTCAAGGGTTCCGATCCTCTTACTAGCCAGCTGCCAAAACTAAACAAAAAAAACCCCCAACATATTCTGAGAGGTGTATCAAAAACTCTATAATTTTTTTAAGTCAAGTTCTGCTTATATTTGCAGTAGTTCTAGTGTTACGAATTTAGCTTTCGTGTTTGGTGTGTATAGGTTTATCAAGCTTATCTTTGTGAAGCGGACCTTGTGTCATCTGTTGCTTACTTAATGCTTTTAGTCTTTGTCCTTATATTACACGTTATTTGTGTTTTAGGAGAATATACGGCCAAGGATCTGGGAGAATTCCTTTTCTTTACAGTCCTAAAGTTGATAGATAAGTGCATTTTATAAGGCAGTAAGTGAAAGACTCAGAAATTTAGAGGCAGGCACCAGTCAGAGGGCATTCCAGCCATTCTCCTTTTAGTCTCTGGTCAGGCTCACGCAGAGCCGTTAGTAATCAGGCCTCGCTTGTCAGCTCACTGATAATCGTGAGCTATCCCTCCTTGACTGTCCTAGCATTCTCCGTGATATCCAGGTTTTTAAGAGGGATGGATAAAATGAGATTTGCCTGCAAACTCCAGGGACGTGGCCTGGGAACCTCTTCCCTGTCTTTGCCATTCTGCCCCCTTCCTTTAAGTCCAGGGAGATGGATAGCTCTGACTTGCCTTTACGCGTTTCCTTCCTCATTTGAGATAGCAAGATGGGCTTTCTCTCTTCTCCAAGGGATTGACAAATTAGCTAACTTTAGAACACAAAAATTTCCCATGGCCAGATGTCAGGCATAAAGACTAGAGCACGTTTCCTTCCTCATTTGAGATAGCAAGATGGGCTTTCTCTCTTCTCCAAGGGATTGACACATTAGCTAACTTTAGAACACAAAAATTTCCCATGGCCAGATGTCAGGCATAAAGACTAGAGCCCCCAAATCTCAAGCTCCGTGCTTGTGTTTTAAGTTACACAAATTATCTCAACTGACTGAAATGGCCTAAGCTTTGTACCATGAGATCCTAGCGAGAGTAATTTCCAAGTCCTGTGTTTATAGATAAAAGCAAAAGGCTGGAAAAATGGCTAGAAAAATCCTTTGCCTGCTGAGGCAGGATTATCAAAGTCCTCAACGGATCCGAGAGTAATTTCCAAGTCCTGTGTTTATAGATAAAAGCAAAAGGCTAGAAAAATGGCTAGAAAAATCCTTTGCCTGCTGAGGCAGGATTATCAAAGTCCTCAACGGATCTATTAGTATTTCCACCTTTGATTTTTCTTTGCATTTACCTGGTATGTCTTTGCCCAACCCTAATTTAAAATCTTTCTTTTTCACTTATAGTTTCTCTTATAATCAACACATGGCTGGGGGTGGAGGGGGAAAGGATGGCAGAAGGCAGCGACACAACAACAAACCTAATTTGGTAGTTTCTGTCTTCAGTAGAGGAATTCAGACAGTTTGCATATCAGATGTGCTTGATTTTATTCCTTCATCTTGTTTATTATTTATTATGCTTGGATGTTATTTTTTCCTGATTTTTGCCATCTTGGTTTAGTTTCTCATCATTCCTTTTCCTCACTCCACCTGTACTGGGATTCAGGTTTGGTCATGAATTAAGAGAGGAGCTTATCTTTCTCTTTCTCTTCAGAAATCAGAGTCCAGGCTTTATGTGTCTGTTCCATGAGGTTGTCCAGGCACTGGGCTCCTTATGTAATGTTGCTCCCAGCATTCTCTAGGGCTCTGGTTTTCAAACCTGAGCATGTACAGATGCTCCTTGATTTACGATAGGGTTACGTACTGATAAACCCATCATAAGTTGAAATTATCATTAAGTTGAAAGTGTATTTGGTACATCTAACCTAGCGAACATCATAGTTTAGCCTAACCTACACTCTCAGAACACTTGCATCAGCCTGCAGTTGGCAAAAGCACCGAACACCAAGCCTATTTTATCATGAAGTGTTGAATGTCTCATGTAACTTGCTGAATACTGTACTGAAAGTGAAAAACAGAATGGTTGTGTGGGGGCACTTAAAATACGGTTTCTACTGAATGTATATTTCTTTCACACCATCGCCGAAAAATCTAAGTTGAACTGTTGTAAATTGGGGACTGTCTGTATAAGAATAACATGAAGTCTTGTTAAAACACAGAGTTCTGGGCCCACCCCTAAAGGTTTTGATTTGGGAGGTCTGTGGTGAGGCCTGAGCATGTTAATTTCTAGCAGGGGCCCAAGTTGTGCAGATGCCTCTAGTCTTGGGCCACACTTTGGGTAGCACTATCCAGGTGCTTCCCTCACCTGCATGGCCCAAGACTGCTCATGTTGACATCCATGGGACAGAGCCCTGCCTAGGCTAGAGAGGGGGAGAAATGGTCCTTAGTGGGGCTGCTGTGTACCAGGCCATAGTGGGTGTCTGCTACTAAAGCAAGAGAGGGCAGATGGGTGAGGGGGACATCCAGAAGTTTCTGGAACACCACCCACTGCTCTCCTTAATTTGAAACTACTACTGCATTTATCAGTTTTGCTGTTTGCTAAGCCAGTATTCCTCGGCTTCAGAAGTGAGGATAGTACCTCATGGCAGTGGCAAGCTGGCAGGTGGCCAGGCAGGCAGCCTCCATCCCTGTGGCTGGTGAGTAAGCTGGTGCACTGCTGCTGCTTGGGGATGCTCTGAAAGTCATCAGGCTGTTGCCAGCTGTCAGGTCTGGCAGCCACGCATTCTGCCACTGGAGCTACTTCCAGGCCTCACAGGATTGGGGGGCCTGTCTGAGACCCAGTTTTGGGATGGGGAGTATCTTGTTGTGCTCTCTTCTCTGAACTTGCCTTCCTCAACCCCAAGTAGGATACATAGGTGACTATTTCCAGAGCACTTGGGGGAAGAAGTCATTTGAACCCTGAGCTGAGGGGGCTGATGGTCATTGTAGCTGCTGATACCCTTGAGAAATCAGAGCAGTGGCTGCCAACCCTTGGTTCTCTGCTGTTGTCATCAGTTCATAGGGTGGTGAACTGGAAGGAAACGGTGGCACACAGGCTCCCCTAGAGCAGGTGATGCTTTCTGTATGGCATGATTATATGGGAAATAATTTTGAAGGTGGTAGTCACTTTCTCATTCTGTCTTTCCCAGGTTAACCTTTACATTTCCAAAGTCCATTCTCCAGACTGGGAAGGTGGGATGGAACCCAGAAGCGTGCTGAGTGGTGGGGGAGCTGGCCTGGGTGTAAAGCATTGACCTGGAAATCAAAAGACATGGTTCTGGTCATTGTCCTTCCCCCAGCCAGCCCTGAGACCTCAGGCAGGACCCTTTTGCTCTCTGGGCCTCAGCTCCCATCTCGGTAAAATAAGCTGGTTGAGCCAGGTGCTCTCATGAAGTCCTCTTCCAGCTCTGATGTTTTAGGATTCCAGTGTAATCTAAATGCTGGTGTGCTGGGAATTGACTTTTTATTTCTTTTCTTTTCTTTTTTTTTTTTTTGATTCTTTCTCTTTATTGAACAGCTGTAAAAATATACAGTGGTTCCCTAGCATGTTCCAGTGATGACCAGTGCTTTTTTTAGTATCATTATGAATTTACAGATTTAAACACATGTGATGTGTTCTAATCCATTGCAAGTTTTATCCTTATTGGTGTCTAAATTTTCCCGTATTTGGCCAGTTGGAACATTCAGGTTGGCTCCTGGGTCCATTAGATACAACTCTGGTAGTGTTTGATGACTTTCTTATTTTCTGGTGTAACAAGTTGATCCAGGCTCATCTTTTACATTTCCTGCTTCAGACGTGAAACCATTTCTCTAAGAAACCCTGCAGTGTTTTAGAGACTATTACTTGAGTGCTATAGGTACTTATTGCTTCAGTTTGGTAATTATTTCTTTTTTTTTTCCAGTGGACAGATACAGAAAAAATATTTAAAGATAAAATGCATTATTAATTCATACTGATGCTTCTAATTGAAGAAATAGGGTTTTTACTTAAATTCACGGATGTTACATTTACATCTCCTTTCTTCTACATCAAAATATGCTCTTAAACGCCAATATAATTACTCATTTTACTTATACCACACTAAACACACAGTAGTCTGAGAGTAACATTACTAATGCTACTCCCAACAATATTATTAGTTTAAAAAGTTTAAAATTGTTTGCAGTTAGGGTGTATCCCCAGAAGAATGACCAGACACATTACTGTATTTAAAGTCACTTGGAATGTGACTTTTTATTTCTAAGAAGTGTCTTTCAGAACCTGCTTGCTCCAGTTCATCCCCTTGGCAAGGCCCTGGATACTGCTGTTGCCACTTTCCTGGTCTGCTTTGCCTGGAATTTCTCCAGGCTGGGCTGCCCCAGGTGCCAACCCTTGGAGGGTAGAGTCAGAGCCTGGCAAATAAGTGATGTAGGCTCCAGCTATTTTTAATTCCTGGCATGTGGGTGGAGAGTTGAATGCTTAATAGCACCTTCTGTAGGCTTTTTGTGTAGTGCCTGGGAAAAAACAGTCAGGGTTGGTGGAGTGCTGCCCTGGGGCTCTCTGGCTTGCTTTGGTGACTTAATGGCACCTGTGACCCACATCCCAGAGGTGAGTCATTGTCCGACAGGGGCAGGGCACTGGGGCTCTGCCTCCCCTGCCCAGGGCCTCCACCCACTTGCCAGCAGAGTTCAGAATGCTCATATACCCTCTCACGTCACTTAAGGTCCTGCCATGGGGTGGGAGGAAGAGAGGGGAATGCCCTAGATGTGTCCTCCCTGCCCCCAGAATTCCTGAAGCCTATGTACCAGAGGCCATCAGAACAGGTGCCACCCAGGGTGTGGAAGAGATGAGTCAGGATCCACTGGTGTGCCTGTCAGTATTCAGTGTGTGTTGAGGACCTCACAGAGCCAGCCCTGTGCCAGGCGGTGGTGGGAGGCAGAGAGGAGGAGAGGCATGTCCTACAGCCTGCAGCACTGACTCTCTCACTGGGAGGCCTAGAAAAAGGTAGTCCTGGCTCTGGCATTTGTTGGGTATGTGACCTTTTTATGTCAGGAATCATTTCTGAGCCTTTAGTTCCCCTTGTTTATAAAATGAGGATGATGATACCTATCTGGTAGGATCATTGTGAAGGTTATGAGATGATATATAATGAGGTAATGTATATACCCATCCTAGGAACTAGAAAAAGGGGAGTATTTAGGCCAAGTGCTGGGGAATTTTACAGAAGAGTGATCATTGTGCATGGGGAGATCAGGGTGGGCTTCCCAAAAGAGGTGGGACTGACTCTGGCCTTAGGAGGCTGGAAGACAGGAGGACCGACCAGCTAGAGGGGCCATCTGAGCAGAAGTCCTGAAGATGAAAAGTGCCGAGCTTGTCTGAGCTGAGGATATGCATTTCCTATTGTTCTTTCCATCACACATATACCTTGGGGGACCTTCCATTTTCTTGCCGTTTCTTGGTGTGACCAGCTAGAGGGGCCATCTGAGCAGAAGTCCTGAAGATGAAAAAGTGCCGAGCTTGTCTGAGCTGAGGATATGCATTTCCCATTGTTCTTTCCATCACACATATACCTTGGGGGACCTTCCATTTTCTTGCCGTTTCTTGGTGGCCCCGTGTAACCCTTGGCCCAGGGTCAGCCCATCCCCAAGATCTGAAAGAGCGTCTTTTCTTCCAGTGTGATCTGTAGGTTCTGGCAGGGATTTCCTTTCAGCTTCCAGCTGTATGTGGCTGACTGGGGACTTTGTCATCATTAGAAGAGCAGCCCTTGATAAGGGATATTTGAATGAGAGGTTTCCTGGGGCTGAGCTTCCCAGAATGGTTTGAACAGGTCCTAAGGACTGGGCCATGGGCATATCAGAGCCTCCCTCAAGGAGGCCAGGGGACTTCCTGCTGTCTTTAGACTCTGGTCTTACCTTCCACCTCTCTTCCCCCTGTCTATTGTAAGAGAAGGGTCTGTGATGCACTTTTGTATGGAAGTGAGATGGCTCATCACATCTCAACTGGAAGGGCCTTGGGCAAACATCTATTCCCACGATTAAAAATGCACATGCCTGCAGGGACAGCCCAGGTGGGGACAGTGACAGCTGAAGCAGGCACACCTGGCTGAAGCAGGGGAGGATGGCTGTGGGCCCTTGCTAAGCATCACTGTGTGCCCACTCACGTTAGTGTCAGAGGTGAGGTAGAGGAGGCCCAGGAAAGGATTAGGTTTGCCAAAGCCCATCGGAGAGAACCCAATTTCCCAAATACCCCTCCTTTTAGCTTATCAACAAAGATACAGCATTGTCCAATGAAAAGTATGATTTTTCGCCCACAAGTAAACTCCAGCACTGTTGGCACACGGCGACTGACCTGGAGTGAGCACTCTGCTGCCATCACCTGTGAGAACCTCCACAGCAGTGCCAA
>NW_007731938.1:67898-68216 GCF_000696425.1 Galeopterus variegatus
GAGCACTCTGCTGCCATCACCTGTGAGAACCTCCACAGCAGTGCCAAAAATAACTTAGATGTCTCAGGAGAGTCAGCTCAAAAAAATACATTTGACAGTTATTGAAGAAAGCAAAAATCAACTTTGATATTCATTGTGATCACGGAAGCAGATTTCTCATCTTTGTGAAAGGCAGAAAGCAGACATCAATACTTAACCTTAAAACGAAAAGAGGATCGTAATCCTCCATAAGCGACATTTAATACCAAAGGGGAGCAGAACCTGAAACTTAATTGTCTAAACTTCTATATTTTATTTGTTTTCAAGTTAACCATTTTC
>NW_007731938.1:68597-69820 GCF_000696425.1 Galeopterus variegatus
GAACCTGAAACTTAATTGTCTAAACTTCTATATTTTATTTGTTTTCAAGTTAACCATTTTCGGGGGCAAGATATATTTTTATGTGTAAGAAATTAGACCTTACTGTGTATATACAAACTTGGAATTATGCTAAAAAAGAAAAAGGCTTCTCTATAAAGATGTAAGCTACAGTTAAAAATTAGAGAAGCTCTTGAAAAGCGCGAATATCAAATAGAGAACCCCTGCAGATACAGCACTATTTTAACTATCCGATTTTTGAAAAAAAACCTGTGTATGCATTTAAATGATAACCAATAGCTTATCAGAGTCAGCTCCAAATATATGAGAACTATTATTCTCTTGTGGTTTTAGCTTTGGACTTTGCTGTGTAGGTAGATAAATTATATGATATAAAATGTTTTTAACTGGAAAATATCTCCTGGGTTACTGCCAGTTGAGATGCTCCGGTCCCAAGCTGAGCAGAGCCCTATCTTGTTTGGGTCTATAGTAGTCCCATCTACTTATACAAACAAAAGCTTGCTGGAAGATCAAGTATTATATGCATTTTTAAAAATCATTAAAGACTAAAACACTTCTGTTTTAACTTGTAAAGCAATTTAATTTTTTAAAGAATATACTATGTGCCTCTGTGTCCCTTCTAAGAGAATTGATCAGCTTCAGTCAATAAAACATTTTTTTAATTAAAAAAACAAAAAAATGCATTTCCTGAATTCTCAGGCTTCATCCCCACTCTTCCTGGGAGTGGCTCTTAAACATCGTTGTGTATGTTTTCCTTGAAGCGGGCTATTGTGTTCATCTCCCCAGCTAGAGGGAAAGCGAGGTGCAGGCCACTACTTTTTTTCCCCCGCCTGTCCCTGGAGAGTCTAGCCCAGAGCCAGATGCCTCTAGTTCCAGGAGGAATTACTGGGAAGCTAGTGAAACCCACGGCCCTAACAAGGTTATGGGGGGGCCCTAAATGTGAGTTCACAAAGTCATATGGTTTTACAATATTTACAGAAAAGTAAGATGTTTTGCAAAAATGTAGATTTTTTTTTTAAAGAGGGCCCCTAAAATTGTATAAGTTTCAGGTTCCACAAAACCTGGACCTACCCCTTTATATGCTCGTTAAGAAAACAAAACAAAACAAAACAAAAAACCCGGAGACTGGTTGGGAGAAAACAACCAACTCTGGAAACAGAAGATGGTTTGTTTTAACTTTTATCTAAAAATATATGTTTATTTTT
>NW_007731938.1:71425-72238 GCF_000696425.1 Galeopterus variegatus
TTCCTAACTACCTCCTTATCTTTAAATTATAGACTATTAGTTTTTTAATTTATCAGTTTAGATATTATATATTGACTTCCTGCTCAGATAGATAAGGAATCAATATATATATCAATATTTAATGCTTGCATTATCATAACCATAAATTACATTGTTCAGTACTGTGCCAAATTGTGTGCAGACCCTTATTGGTAGGCAAGGACCACTCGAGACAAAGATGTTAGATGCTCAGATCACACGGTTTATGATCACACATATCACACCCAACACACTTTTAATTACTCCATGTCCAGCCTACTTCTAACTTAAACTAAATGATCTCTTAAGGGCACACTGCACACAACTCTTATTTTTTATCCTGTTAGGAACAGGTCAAGGATCTTACGTGTCCGGCGTGAGGTCCTTTCCTGACTCACATCCACCAGGAAGTGGATACATCTGATGGGGTGTAATTGATGATCCTTGAGAACGTGGCTTGAGAGCAGCATACACCTGGGTCTCTTCTCAGTGTGGCAGAGGCAGCCCTCAAAAGTCCTTAACCTCACGGGCAAAAAGTTCTGTGGGTTTCAACAAGACTGGCTTCCACCTCTGTATGAGAGTAGCCCACACCAAGAAGTGTCCATTCCAATCGGTTTCCGTCCACTGGACCAAGAATCCGAGAGGCTAGCCAGCAACCTGCCACAGCTGACAGGTGCAGCAACTTGGGGCTTTTGCCTCTGTTTCTTTATACTTTGAAGTTTGGCCTGGGCTGATTATTTCCTTACTATGGCCTCACAGATGCTCCCTCCAGGACCAGATGGTGATATCCCAAAC
>NW_007731938.1:73634-75381 GCF_000696425.1 Galeopterus variegatus
TTGAGACTCCTACATCCTTTCATTTTCTCATCCTTTTTCATTTCTGTTTGATTTTGTTGTTGTTCTCTTTGCTGATTTTTTTGACTTGATCTTCTGTCCTTTCTGTTGAATTTTTTTGTTGTTGTTGTTTTTGTTTTTGGGTAGCTGGCCTGTATGGGGATCTGAACCTTCACCTTTATGTTATGACATATTTTCAATTTCTAAAGACACTTTATTATTCTCTAATTGGTCTGTTTTATAGCATCCTCTTTTTGTTTTATTGAAACAATATTTTCTCTTATGTCTCTTTTCCTCTACTTCTTGTCATTGTTTCCTCTGGTTCCTTCTCTCTGTTCGGGTCTCTTGTTGGAGACCTTCTTCAGATGTTCTGTGATCCTTTGCTGTCTGTTCATATTGTAGAGGGAAACAGTTAAAAGCTGATTGGAAGCTCTGAGTCCACGGTGGTATGGATAGGAGGGAATCAGGGTTTTATAAAATTTCCTCTCACCTGTGTTTTTTCCAGAAGGCGGATATTTCCCAAAGCGTAGACCATATAAAATACTGCTAAGTTCATCTCTCCCCAGCCCTGGTCTTCCCACTTTACCTGCCTTTGCCTCAGGCAGCAAGCTGTGCTTGAATTCCCACTGGGTGCCCCATGATAGAAGGAACAAAAGGGAACTTCTTAGAGAAGTGGGTCTGAGTCCCCCAGACACTCTGAGAACAGTAAACCTGTTCTCCTGCCCTTTGGATGTGCTCCTGGCTTGGGGTCAGAAGGTTCTGGGCCAGCCCTTTTAGGATCTTGCTGTGTCACCTTAGCATGCCACTTCCCCCTCTCCATTTGTGAAAAGGGGTAGGTGGGGTGGGTGGGAATGAACTGAGTCATCTCTAAGGGACTGAGAGACCTGTGGCGTTCTGGTTGCATGATCCTGGCCCATCAGGGTGTGATGCCCTGCCTGTGCAATTCACACTGCGACCTCTTCCCTCCCTGAGAGCATTTGCATTGCAGGCTGGGTGTGTCTTGCCTGGCCACACAGAACACACCTGAGAGCCCCAGTCTTACCATGGTGACTCATGTTGACTGATAATACAAGTGAGCAAGCCTTTATTGAGTGTCTCTTGTCAAAG
Source organism: Galeopterus variegatus (assembly GCF_000696425.1). Lineage (NCBI taxonomy): Eukaryota > Metazoa > Chordata > Mammalia > Dermoptera > Cynocephalidae > Galeopterus > Galeopterus variegatus. Next base: position 74,739 of record NW_007731938.1, read on the forward strand.
AATGCTTGTTTAGTTAGGTAGACTNTTGGGCTATTTGCTCCGCAGGCCTGCCGCTCAGCTGTCACCTGGGGACATCCTTTTATAGTCTTCTGTGTTAGATCCCCCCCATTCCTGGATTCCATATATTTTCTTTTCTTTATGTCATCATTTTGCTAGAATCCTCTAGAAGTTCCTAAGAAAATCACATAGAGGTAGGCTTTTTTTTAAGTCTATTTTTTGTTTTTGAGGCTTTGTATGCCTGGAAATGTCTCTATTTGGCCTCTCAATAGTGGATAATTTAGCTGGCTATAGAATTATACGCTGAAAATAATTTCCATTCAAAAGTGTGAAGGCATTGTTCTGTTGTCTTCTAGTTTCCAGTGTGGCTGTTGAAGTGTATTGTCTTCCTGTTCTCCCAAGAAGGACTTTGTTCCTTTTTTTCTGAAACATTTTAGTGTCTTGTCTTTGCCTCCTGTGTTCTTAAACTTCACAACGATGCATTTTGCTGTTCGTCTTTTTCAATCATTGGGCTGCCACTAGGTGGCCTTTTCAATATAGAAATTTGTTTCCATGTTGGACAACGTTTTTATATTATAACTTTGATACTTTTCTTGCCTCTTTTTTCCTGTCAGATAACTTTTTTTAGTCAGATATTGAGACTCCT
>NW_007731938.1:77266-78780 GCF_000696425.1 Galeopterus variegatus
TCTTGCCTGGCCACACAGAACACACCTGAGAGCCCCAGTCTTACCATGGTGACTCATGTTGACTGATAATACAAGTGAGCAAGCCTTTATTGAGTGTCTCTTGTCAAAGAATGCTTGTTTAGTTAGGTAGACTTGTTCATGGACCTCTTATACAAAGATAGCAGAGACCCAAAGAGAGCACCATGGAAGGATCTGGAGGGAAGGAGAGAAGGAATGGTCAATACATGTATTAGTTTTCCTTATTTTTTCTTTTTAAGATTTTTATTATTATAAATTGACAATTTATAATGTTATAAATAGATGGGGTACAAAGTGATGTTATAATTTATGAATACAATGTGGAATAATTAAATCAAGCTAGTTAACATATATCACCTTAAATATTTAACATTTTTTGTGGTGAGAACACTTGAAATTTACTCTTAGCAATTCTGAAATGTGCAGTTAACTATATTCACCACACTATGCAATAGAACTTAAAAAAAGAAAAACACATATTCCTTCTGAGATATGTACCCTTTGACCATCATCTCCTCATTCCCCCACCCCACATAGTTTTCTGTTGCTGCTGTAGCACATTACTACAGACCTGTGACTTAAAACCATGCAGCTTTTTTTTGGTCGTAAAATATACACACATAAAATTTACTGCTTTAACCATTTTTAGGTGTGCAGTTCAGTGGCATTAAGCACATTCACATTGCTGTGCAGCCATCTCCACCGTTCATCTCCAGAACTTTTTCATCTTCCCAAACTGACTCTCCATACCCATTAACACGACCTTCCCATTCCCTCTTATCCTAGCCCCTGGCAACAACATTCTTTCTGTCTCTGTGAATTTGACTACTCCAATGATCTCCTGTAAGTGGAACCATATAATATTTGTCCTTTTGTGATTGGCTTATTTCACTTAGCATGATGTGCTCAAGGTTCATCCATGTTGTAGTGTGTATCTGATTTTCCTTCATTTTTGATGCTGAATAATGATGCTGAATAATATTTTTTTGTATGTATATACCACATTTTGTTTCTCTGTTGATCTGTCAGTGGACACTTGGTTTGTTTCCACCTTTTGACTGCTGTGAATGATGCTGCTCTGAACATAGGTGTGTAAATATCTATTTACGTCCCTGCTTTCATTTCCTTTGGGTATATCCAGAAGTGGTATTGCTAGATCATGTAGAAGTTCTATATTTAATTTTTTGAGGAACCTCCATACTGTTTTTCACAGTAGCTGCACCATTTTCCCACATGACTTTTTTATCTTACAGTTTTATCTCACGATCTCATGGGTCTCACTGTGTTAAAATTCAAGGTGTTGGCAGGGTTGCCTCTTTCCTGGAGGCTCTGGGGGAGAATCTGCTTCCTTGCCTTTTCCGGCATTTAGAGGCTGTCTGCGTTCCTTGGTTTGTGGTCACCTTCCTCCATGGGTGGAATCCCTCTCATGCTTGGAGTCTCTCCTCTTTATTCTCTGTTTTCATCCTTCACCCATCCAGGAAAGGATCTCTACTTTT
>NW_007731938.1:79480-90384 GCF_000696425.1 Galeopterus variegatus
GAAGGACCTGCCAAGAATCTGGGGTTTAGATGTTATCAAAGCTAGTGTCAGTGATGCTTAGGCTATGTGACCTGAAATGAGCTGCTCAGCTTCTCTTTTCTGCACCCACATGGAGGAGGGGTCTGGGGAAGGGGTTTCCCACGTTCCCTTCCAGCTGAGCCATTTGAAGTGTTGCATTGTACAGACAGTAACTGCACAGGGTTTGAGTCTCCTCATCTCATGGTTGCAAGCCTTAATCACATCTGCACAGTCCCTTTTGCCATGTAAGGTAACATATTCACAGGTTCTGGGGGATCAGAGCGTGGACTGTCTGGGATGTTTATGAAGGACCTAATCAAGGAACCTGATGGTGGCTTTGAAAAGCCCTCCCCTTTGCCCCCTTTCCCTTCCTGACATTGTCCTGAGGCCCCCATGACCCTAATGTTTGGTTAGGCAGTCTCCTCGCTCTGTGGGCTGGTCACCTTGTAGGCGGGGACCTGACACTGGCCAAGTTTGGTGTGTTAATAGGTGAGGAGAAAGGCTTGAGAGGTTGAGCAGTATGCCCAAGGTCACACAGCTAACAAGTGTTAGAGCTAGAATTGGAATCAGTTTCATTAAATCTGAACCCTGTGTATCACCCTGGAGGCCCAGCAGCAGTGTTAGAAGATGATACTAGAGCTGTATGGGCTGTGGATAAAATCTGTACAGCAGAACCAGGAAGTCTCTTGTGACTGTCCTATGACGTCTGTGGCTTTTGATGGGGGAGTGTGGGCAGTGCAAAGATGGGGAAACTGGTATAGAGTGTGGGAGTGAGAGTAATTGAGGGTGGTAGAAGGACCTGCCAAGAATCTGGGGTTTAGATGTTATCAAAGCTAGTGTCAGTGATGCTTAGACTATGTGACCTGAAATGAGCTGCTCAGCTTCTCTTTTCTGCACCCACATGGAGGAGGGGTCTGGGGAAGGGTTTCCCACATTCCCTTCCAGCTGAGCCATTTGAAGTGTTGCATTGTACAGACAGTAACTGCACAGGGTTTGGAGTTTGGAGCACCCTTTGGGCCAAGGTGATCTGGGAGAAACTGGGTTGGATTTTGCAGGGACTTGACGGCTAAGAGGGGCAGACAGGAAGGGCTCACATATCCCTGGGGACTTGTGCTTGGTTAATATCAGCCCAACACCATTGTTCCGCTGGTCCCTCCTACTGTGTTTCTGTGGCTGGTCCTGGGAAAAGACCTTTCTGACCAGGTGGTGTAAGTGGGAGCAGCTTCCTTCATGCAGAAGTGATGAAACAAAGATGCAGTCCTGTCCCTCCCCCGGCCTGAACTGCACTTACAGGCACAGCCCACAATTTCCCTTTTGGGGGGTTAGTGTGTGTTCGCGCGCGCGCGCGCGTGTGTGTGTGTGTGTGTGTGTGTGTGTATTTCCTTAGGTCCTTCAGGCCGCTATAACAAAATGTGTGTGTGTGTGTGTGTGTGTGTGTGTGTGTGTGTATTTCCTTAGGTCCTTCAGGCCGCTATAACAAAATACCACAGACTGGGTGGCCTGTAAACAACAGAAATTTACTGCTCACGATTCTGGAGGCTGGAAGTCCAAGATCAAGGTGCCATCGGATTCAGCGTTGATTCCTGGTTCATGGACAGCACCTTCTTGCTGTGTCCTCACATGGTTGGAAAGGGTGAGGGAACTCTCTGGGGCCTCTTTTATTAGGTGGCACTAATTCCATTTATGAGGGCTTCACCCTCATGATCTGATCACCTTCCAAAGGCCCGGCCTCCTCATATCATCACCTCGGGCACTGGGTTTTCATAAATGAATCTGGGGGCGGGACACACAAACATTCAATCTAAAGCAGGGCCTGACCACACCTTAGAGTTAGGACTTGGGTGGTGGGCTTTTTCTGTTGCTGCCACTGTGTCTGTCACAAGAACCATGGCGTCTGCAGGGACCCTGACCTGAGCCCCGTCACATTCTGTCCTGGGTGTCAGCCGGATATTGATACCATATCTGTGTTCACCTTCTTCCTTGATTGCCCACTTTCTACTCCTCAGAAATCCAGGATTGGGGTTGGCATTTGACTAGGTCTTGTTTCTCTGGGAGCCTGTTTGATGTGGGCAGGCCTCAAAGGGGAACTCTCCCTACGAAGAGGAATAACCCGGCGGGCATAGAACTGTGCCATGGAGTTTGATGGAGAGACCCTGTGTGTGACTGTGTGTGCCCCTTGTATACCTTATACGGAGAGTGCATTCCTCCTAACTCACTCCCTCCCCTTCTCAGCCTCAGGGACCTGGTCTGGAAAGGCAGGGGAGAGGAGGTTCTGTCAGTGTCAAGGCTGGAGTGAAATTCTGAGGGCAGACAGGCTCCTGTGCGCAGAGTCGCAGCTTCTGCAGGTGCCTCCACCCAGGCAGGTTTCCTCTCCAACAGGCCTTTCAGAGGTGCTCCGCTCTACCTGTGTCCTCCCCCCACCATCAGCTTCTTGCCTCTTCTGTCTCCCTTCTCCCCAACGTACAGCTTAGAGCAGGTCCCCAGACACCCAGGCCTATAGAGGAGATGGAAGGAAAATATTGCCAATTTCATAATTTCATGTTGGGGCTTTCTCCATTGGGAGGCTGGAAAATCAACACAGCCGGTACCAGTATACTCTGCCCCTCCCATCCTGTGCCCTTCACCCTGTCCTGACCTTCCCCACTTCTCCACATTACTCCCCTATGCCTCCCTTCCCCTCCAGCCCCCACAGTTCTCATCTTGGTTATTAAGTGGCTCAAAGAGTCCTCTGGGACCCTCTAATCCTGTTTGCTATTTTATATTGGGGAACTGATATAATGAGAGGTTAAATGATATAATGAGAACAAATTTGGTATTAATCTGTTACTCTCCCTGTTTCACAGATGTGCAAAACTGAGGCCCAGAAAGGTCAACTGACCTGCCTAAGATCACACAGCTAGTAGGGAGCAGAAGCTGGGCAGTCTAGCTGCAGAGTCCGTGTTCTTCCCACTGTTCTACATTACCTGTAATGAAGAACTTGGGACCACACAGTGAAAACAGCATGTAGAAACCAGTTGTCCTGATTCTTAATTCCATGCTGTTCCATCACACCAGTGTTTCTAAAGCTCATTCCTTGAAATACTAGTTCCTGGGGCCAGTGGGCTCTGTGAGGAAGTATAGTGTAGTGGTGAAAGTCCTGGGCTTTGGAGCCAGACTTTCTGGGTTTGAATCCTGGCTCAACCATTTACTAGCCATAACCTTGGCCAAGTTACATAACCTCTCCATACCTCAGCTTCCTCACTTCTACTATGAGGATGTTAGTTGTAGTTTTGTTTCATAGAGTTGTTGTCAAGTTAAATTCCATGTAAAGCACTTAACACAGTGCCTGACATAAAATAAATGTTCAATGAATAGCAACTGTTGTTATGGCCTAAGAAGTTTGGGAAATTTGAGGGTAGAGTTAAGCAGGCTCCTTTGTTTCAGGACTTCTCAGAGCTTTTATTATTGCTGTTTTCTGATGTAGTGGTTATCACACATAACCATATATAGTAGTCGGCATTTCCTAAACTTTTTGGACAATTAGTCTTTCTCATTTTTATAACTGTGTGCCCACTAACATCACAACTTTCAAGGTGTTGTTGGTGTTAGAAAACACGGTTCAGGAAGCACTGAGCTGCATATCATGCGGCTTCCTTTTGCTTTGCAAGGCCGAACCAGCGGTGGGGGTCCTGGTTAGACCTGAGCAAAACTTTGGGGGACAAAGGGGCAGTGGATGGTAGATGCTTAACAGTAAGCAGGTTTATAGTAAAAATGAACAGACTTGATGTCTGGAGGACATGATTAGATCATGTGTGCTCTAGGTACCTGTAGCTGTTTGACTGCCATCAGAGCTGATTGTGTCACATGCCAGGTTGGTCCAGCAGGCCAAGTTCTACTGCACTCCCCCTTGCTAGCACGTTTGTGATTTGAGCAAGCCATGTTCCTGGTGTATTTTAGCTATAAAACCCAGGGAGTTGGAAACTAGATAATCTCCAAGATCTGTTCCAGTGTGGACATTTTGTGAGTCTGTAAGTCTAGGATTTGGGGTGAAAGCTAAAAGAGGCCCCCTTCAGAAGTCCAAAGATACAAGAGGAAGGTAAGAACCCTGAAAGGTGATGCCTGTTGTCCACCCATGGGACAAGTGAGATCTGGGATGGAAGGCCCGGCTCCAGGTCGCTGGGTGGGATCCTTTCCTGGTTAAGATTCTTGGAAGTGGGCTACCTGAAGTGGACGTTGCTGTCCTGCTTTGGACCTTCTGTCTTGGGTTCAGGGCTCTGGGCCCCTGTCTGCACTGTGCTCTGGGTTGTTGCCTCTGCTGTCCTCTGGTAACCTTGGAAGGAATGCCCAACCACTCCTAGGACAATGTGGGGAAGCCAGGGGCCGCTCAGACCAGCTCCGGCTGGCTAACTCTTCCTCTCCCCAGACAGCATTAGCAGATACACCAGAAAGGAATGTGGGCTGAAAAGGAAAAAAACAAAACTGTTTTTCCTTCTGTACTAATGCAACTCTCAATACTTCAGTTCTGTGACCAGATATATGGGTTTTTCCCATGCCGACCAATTTTCCAAAACCAGCTGTGTGCCCTACAGTTCAGTTCAGTTCTCACTCTGACTGGAGTTAGGTTAAGGGCTCAGTTCCACAAGACTGTTTGAATATACATTTCTTATTATATCACAATATTACTTTGATCATTACACCAGAAGCTAGCTTTGTACTGGAGTGGAGAGTTTGCAGATGTACAAATACATTTCTTTCCTGTTTTTAAAAATTGTACATATAATATGAACATACATAAACCAAATATATATGCGTATACATTTATATATGTATATACTTACATAAAAACATATACACAATACATTTATGTGTGTGTATTTTTATGTGTGTGTCTTGAACTGTACACTGGAAACCGTGCAGTGGTAACTTTTCGATAGGGGATGAGGGAAGAGTGACTTTTGCTTTTCCCTTTGTGCCTTTCTGTTCTGTTTGAATCTCCCTACCATGTGCTTGTGTTCCTTTTATTTTTTAAATAAACATTATTTTTTAAGAGCAGTTTTAGGTTTACAGCAGAATTGATCAGAAAGCTGTGACAGAGGGTTCTCGTATATTCCCGACCCCACACATGCACAACCTCCTCCACGGTGGACATCCCCCACCACAGTGGTACATTTGTTATCAACCGCAGTCCGCAGTTTACATTGGGGTTCACTCTCGGTGTTGTATCTTCCCCGGGTTTAGACTAACGTGTCCACCGTTATGCTATCATACAGAATAGTTTTCCTGCCCTAAAATCCTTTGTGCTCTACCTACTCATCCCTCCCTCCTCTCTGACCCTTGGCAACTACTGATCTTTTTACTGGCTCCATAGTTTTGCCTCTTCTAGAATATCATATAATTGGACTCATACAATATGTACCCTTTTCAGGCTGGCTTTTTTCATTTAGTAACATACATGTAATATGCATTTATCTATGTCTTTTCATGGCTTGATAGCTCATTTCTTTTTAGCACTGAATAATATTCTGTTGAATATTATTCTGACTGTACCACAGTTTATCCATTCACCGACTGAAGGACATCTTGGTTGCTTCCATGTTTTGGCAATTATGAATAAAACTACTATAAACATCCATGTGCAGGTTTTTGTGGGTGGGCATAAGTTTTCATCTCATTTGGATAAATACCAAGAGCATGATTCCTGGATGGTTTGGTAAAATTATGTTTAGTTTTTTTAAGAAACTGCCAACATATCTTCCAAAGTGGCTGTACCATTTTACATTCCCACCAGCACTGAATGAGAGAGTTCCTGTTGTTCCACATCCTCAGCAACATTCTGGTGCTGTCAGTGTTTTGTATTTTGGCCATTCTAATAGGTGTGTAGTGGGATCTCCTTGTTTTAATTTGCAATTCTTTAATGACATGTTGAGCATCTTTTCATATGCTTATTTGCCATCTGCATATCCTCTTTGGTGGAGTATCTGTTAAGGTCTTTTGGCTATTTTTTTTAATTTTGTGGTTTTCTTGTTGACTTTTAAGAGTTCTTTGTATATATTGAATAACGTCCCCTTTATCAGATATGTCTTTTGCAAATATTTTCTCCTATTCTGTGGCTTGTCTTCACTTCCTTTTATTTATTTATTTTAAAAGTTTATTTATTTTTTATTATGAATATTCATGAGATACAAATTACCTTCCTTTTATTTTAAAAATAAAATAAATATTTTATTTTATTATTATTAATTGAAGGAGTAATCAGAGCTACGTGGTTTAAACTATATATTTGAATTTTATGTCACAACAGAGTAAGGATTTAGTATTAAAAAAGTAGTAAACAAATGAATATCCCAACCACCAGGCTGGGAAAGGCTGGTGGGAGATCATCTCACAACAGCAACCAATCCAGTCCAGGCCTGCTTGGTTTGCTGCTGGGCACTGAGGGATGGGAGATCTCGCTGCTATGTGGCTTCAGGCCCAAGGATGATGGATACTTCTAGACCTCTCCCTTTTAGCATTAGCCTAGTGTAGGCTCTGTCCCACCTGAGCCCTGTGCTGTTTCTCTGAGGAGGACTCTTTTGTATCTGTGTGTCAGACATGGCACTGCCACCCCCGCCCCTTCCTTTCTGTGTCCCTGGAGGTCAGGCAGGACACCAGAAGATGTGTGCAGCCCAGCCTTGTTGCTGGCTGGAGTCCCATGTCTTAATCTCACATTGTTGGGGTAGGAAACCTATAATGTGCCCCATGTGATAGGGGGTTGGCTGGGTGGGGTGAATGAGGCTCTTCTTGTTCTGAATGGTTTTGCCTCCTGTATCCACACAGCATTTCCAGATTCCTGTGTTTGGGGACTCCAGCTACTGCCCTTGTAGAGCCCTTGAAACTTAATTGCATATTTGTGTACATACACATATAAAAGGGAACAGGCCCTTTTATAGTCCCTGAGATGTCCCCCAGGTAGCTGTTCAATTCTTTCAACGGCTTTAGGGAACAGGCCCTTTTATAGTCCCTGAGATGTCCCCCAGGTAGCTGTTCAATTCTTTCAACATTCCCTGAGTGCTCTGAGGCTTGGTTCTGACGGGGTGTTGGGATACCTGGGTCTTGGCGCTGGACCTCAGTGCTTACCGCTGGGAAGAAGAGTGAGATTGTGTTAGCTAGAAAGTGTCTGAGTACCTTAAAGGAAAGAGTGTTTCTGAGAGTGTGGATGGTTACATCAGAATTACCGGGTATTGGGGGTTGATGTATACTTGTTTAAATTTCAGAATCCCCAGCCTCTCCCAGGTTGAAGGGCTGAGATTGATTGGGGCCAAGGCATGGCCTTTTTATTGAGCTCTCCAGGTGATTTTCTGCATGGTGAAGTGGTGCCACACCAAGCATAGCCCATAGGCAAGCAGCACCAGCATCACCTGGAAGTGTGTTGGAAAAGCAGCTTCTCGGGCCCTGCCCCAGTTCTATGAATGCTGAGACTATGGGGCTGGGGCCCAGCAGTCTGGGTTTTAACCGAACAGGTGACTGTTTTATAGAAGCACCAATTTAGCCAGAGAGGGCCACAGCTGGATGAAATTGGGTGCACAGCTGCTAGATGGTCCCAGTGAGGAAGGAAGGGAGGTTTTTGTGCTGCAGTGTGCCCCAAGAGAGGCAGGACCAGAGGCCAAAGGTCCCCAGAGGCAAGTGTCTAAGAACTGGAGCAGTCCCTAAGGAGGCCAGCTGCCTGCTGTGTGCAGGAGGACCTCTCTAGCAAGTCCCCATGTCTGAGTGCCATGATGAGAACTGGGCGTATGTTGGGAAAATATAGGAAAAATGGTCAAGGCCCCTTAGATGTTCAGAATCTTGCCAGGCATCTGATGTAAACAGGCATGTGTGCTCAGGTGTTCCTTGGTTATTGTCTAGTGTAAGTGCGCATGTGCACCCAGGTGTCCTGGGTTATGGACTTAAGTATAAGGATGAGTGGCTCTGATCCATGGCGCCTCCCATCCCCGGGATGCCCTCTGTGGGGGGTCATGGGGACGGCCACTACTGCTGCTGGAGGCTGCTGCTGCTAGTGCCCCCAGGACCCTCTGTAAGGCCACTGCCACTGCTGGACCTGTAAGCTACCGGACCTGTAAGCTTCTGCCGCTGAGGAAGCTGATGTCATCTGCCAACAGCTCCTGGAATCTTTCCCAATTACCTAGCATGGACCTGCGTGTGAGGGGTCTGGGGACCCAGTCTGTACGATGGGGTGGAGGGTCTGAGCCCTAGCTCTGACAATATAAATGGAAACTTATTATAACTAAAATAATAACTAAAATAATGAAACATTTTGGCTTTAGTTATGATTTGCCTTACTTTACAGCATAGAATAAGGTTGTGCCCCAGCCTGTCAGAATCGTATCAGCAAAGTGAAGCACCCACCCTGCCCTATGTGTGTTTTCCTTTGTTAAAGGAAAGACATAGGAGAAAGGCATTGGTCAGGGCGAGAGGTATGACACTCCTGGACGCCATGGAGAAGGCAGGTCTGTAGGATGATAACTCACTGTTCCCTTCTGTCAGGAGAATGAGGGCTGGACAGGGTTGGGAGGGGAAGGTGAGGTCCCTGAAATTTTGCCCAAGCTCTCTTCTGCTCCCCGGGGTGCCCGGAATGACTTCTCCAAGGGCAGCAGTCCCTATTGCTGGCCTTTTTGGAGAAGACACAGAGGCCAAAGATACAAGAGGACTACTAGACAATGAGCAGATTTCTCAATTTTCAAAAAAGTGAGGAAGACTGTAGATTCTATGAGTCAGAGGGTTGCGTGCTGATTGGAGAGGAGAGACATAGGCACTGGGAGGCGGGTTGGTACGCTGAAGGTTGCCCTGGGCTGCCTTTACTTTTCTCTTGGGGATTATTTGGCAGAGAAGCTGCAGGGTTCTGTGGTGCATGGGTTAGAAGCCTCATTTGAACCTGGTGGAGAAATGTGTGCTGGGTTGTGGCAGGGTTAGGTGGGGGTAGCTGGTTGAATGCCCGTACCCACAGTGGCACGTCTGCTATCGAGCTGGGGAGTTGTCAGTAGTGACAGTTCAGGACTGTCCATGTTGGCCCTTTTTGTGTCAGTTGCTTGGAAGAACATAAATGCCGTGCTTCTCGAGTCAGAGGATATAAAACAGAGCAGAGAGAGAGAGCTAAGATGTTTGTTGTGAGTCAGGATTTCTGAGATCTCAGTAGGCTGGAGCAATGAGCAGAATTGGAGAGAGAAATTTAATAGGAATACACAAAAGGCCTCTACCATCCAGAAAACTCGCGTGTACCAGTTGAGGGAGGTGGGGGCCTGCCCTGGCACTTCAGACCACATCTGGGGCCTTGGGTTCTGAAAAGAGCTCAGAGAAAGGTAAGAGTAAGGAATATGCTCGAAACTATTCCAGATGAAAAGTTGTGGGGAAAAATGAGACTGTTCTTTCCAGAGAGGGGAAGGAGAATCTAGGGACACAAAACTGCAGCTCAGCAGTGGGACTAGGCCTGCCCTGTGGGGCCCTCTTGCTGGGCACTCCCTGAAAGCCTCCCGGGAATGAGCACCACGATGCTGTGTGTTTGGCGGGCTGCAGTGGCCTGCAGTCCCTCCAGGTCTGAGCGAGACTGTCTGGGACTAAGTGGACCTTGTGTGAGTTATTTTCATCTTGGAAGAGCAGCCACAACTCTGAGAGGCAGCTTCAAGTGAGCTCAGAAATCCCCACCTGAATTGGGCCTTTTAAAAAGTTGTTTATTTAATAGGCAATACATGCATGTGGCAGAAATGCAACGGTTTCTGCCTTCAATGGTTTCTCACACAGATAGTTCCCGCTTCTATGAGGAGGTCAACGGTTTCCCACGCGGCAGGGGCTTAGCCTGTGTCTACCTTAGTATTGTTCAGCATCCTCTGTTACATTCCCCACTGGTTTTATGTAGATGAGTCAAATCTTAGACTCATTTTGTTTAATCTGTTATAGTTGGTTCTTAAAACCATTAATTTTACTGATGGGATTCTCTGTTTAACATACTGAGCAAGGCAGTTGAGGGCAAGACAGTTGAGGCCTGTCGTGAAGAACAGCAGAATTAAAAGCAAGGGACCAGCTAAGGCAGTAAGGAGAGTTGTTAACCAGGGAGACCAGGAGAATAAGGTTTCATACCAGTTGTGGCCTTTGTTTTTTAATTCTTGTCTTTCTTTTAATCTTTTTCTGATTAGGGAGAGGCTGTCTCTTATTACTCCTGAGTGATTAGTATAGAAACAGTTTCTCCTAAGGCCACACATAATCCACCTTGTTTCAGGAATAAGAGATCTAGGCCCCCGTCTGTTTGGCAGCACCACTTCAGCGAGGGAATCTAAAGGGGTTTCCAGTCTGCTAACAGATTGTTCCAGTTCGCCTAGGTCTAGGTTCATTTGTTGACCTAGAGCTTTAAAGTTTTGATTACTGGTGATTAGAGCTGTGGTTCGTTCCCATAGCTGTGGATCCAGCTATGTCTAAACCTACGAGTAAGGGGATGAGGACCGGGGCAGCTCTTTTTGTTATTAGGTGTTGTCTTCCTGGCTCTCCTTCATAAAAATAGATCTCGGGAATGATGTGGACAAGAACACAGAACTTAGTTTTGTTGGGTGTGAGGAAAAATTGGGTGGCTATACATGGGGTTAGTCCTGTTAAGCAAGCAAACTAAGTGTTAGAGGGGGCAGCAAGGTAACTGGAAGCGTGGGAACTGTGGCTTGCACTACTGATGGTGATTGCATACGTGCACACTGTTCTATAGGGGAACTCTGGAGATTATAGTTATTAGTTTTTATACAAAGCCCTTGGTTTTTTAGGCCACCAAGCATGAGTTTGGGTTTTCTTCCCTATGGACAGAGTTTGTTTTTGGCAATTGTAGTTAGATTTAGAGACCTAACAGTTTTGTTATTAACACCCAGAGAGCCAACATAATATGGTGGTTCTGGATT
>NW_007731938.1:90499-91954 GCF_000696425.1 Galeopterus variegatus
TTGTTATTAACACCCAGAGAGCCAACATAATATGGTGGTTCTGGATTTAAGCATAACCAGCAGTCTGTGGTTATATTAGGGTTTGACTGGTTGATAAACTTGAAAACCGAATGTAAAGTTTTGAAGAGGGGATTGTGAAGGCATAATTGGAGGTTCAGTTGAGGGACCTGGGTGTTGGAGCTTGGGGGACAGATTAGGGTTCAGGGAATGTGGAGGAAGGGGTAGGAGATCCTGGTTAGGGCCTATTGGGATGTTGGGGCGAACTTCTCCTTTTAACTGAAAGTGAACTCACCATCAGGGTCTGGTCCGGTAACATACAATCTTCGACCCCATGTTCTGCCTGTCTCCCATGTGGTGGTTACAAATGGGTTCCAAAACCTGAAGGTGAGGTTCATAGGATTGCATGTCCCCGACTGACTACAACCTTGAGGTGGGGGTTGTCTGTTAAGGGATATGTAGGAGTCTGTATGAATCCAGGAAGCCTCAGTTTCACAACCCCAAGCGGTGCAGTGATAGTTTCCTCACCCCTGACAGGAAGGGCTGCCGGCTGTGGGGCAGGCATAAAACTGGGTCTGTTGGAGACTTAGTTCATAATTGAGCTGGCCGCATGAGTGTTGGGGGAATAACATGGATCCTCCTCCAAAATAGCCTCCCGGAATATAAGTGCGGGGCTTAGAGCCCCCAGTCATAAGTTCACAGAGGTCTACTAAAAAGGTGGGGGCGCTCGGGCCTGTGGAGAGACCGAATGACCTCCCCAGTGACAGTAGCCCTCAATTCCCAGGTGTAATTTTTGGGTTGATGAGGGCTTCCTGTTACAAGCACAGCTAAACATAGGACAATTAAGGGGGTGAGTGGGTGAGTCTTATCTTTAAGGCGTCCTTCTGGGAGCGTTGGACGGTCCATCTTTCTTGGTGTTGACTTGGTTCCGATGACTCAGGCGTTTGCTTGAGCTGAGTGTGGTGTATCCACTGACTTTTTCCTGCTACTTTAACAGCTGTTGGGGTGGTTAGGATGATCCGGAAAGGCCCTTGCCACCTGGGCTCGAGAGTAGCGGAGTTGTGGCGCTTCACCCATATGAGGTCTCCTGGCTGGTATGGGTGTGGAGTTGGGTTTTTAGTTGGTGGGAAAGCCTCCTTATCCAAGGGGTGGATCTGGCGCAGTACCTGCTGGAGGGCTTGGAGATGCCGAAGAAGGTTATGGTTAGTGAGTTCCACAAGTTTGTCATCCCTTAGACAGGGTAACAAGAGGGGTGGCCTTCCAAACATAATTTCATAAGGAGTGATTCCCTTGACATATGGAGTGCATCTAGCCCTTAAAAGGGCAAAGGGGAGGAGGCTTGCCCAGTTTTCATCAGTCTCTAACCTTAACTTAGTGTTTCTTTTAAGGTTCTGTTCATTCACTCTACCTGTCCTGAACTCTGTGCCCTGTAGATACAGTGTAGATTCCATTGTATTT
>NW_007731938.1:93468-96706 GCF_000696425.1 Galeopterus variegatus
GGTTACTACAGTTGCCCTGGCATACCTGATTCTGTTGGAAATGCAGCTGCTTCCCTCATCAGGTTCCATCCAGGGCATGTTGGTCAGGTCTGAGTCGTTGGAGTGTCTCTATAGTTTCAAGGCGGTCATGGATGGGTTCTCTCAGGTAATCATCTGGGAGGAGAGTTGCTGGGTTCAAAGCTGTTGTCTTAAGAAACTTTATTCAAGGCTGTTCTCAGAGTAAGGCCTGATATTGAGTGATGTGGGCATTGGTGAGCCAATGCTCGGGTGCACTTTTGTTCAAGAGTTTGTACAGAATAGGGCGCTACTAGGCTTATATCCTGCCCTAGGGTTAGCTTGTTGGCTTCCTTCACCAGTAAGGCGGTCGCTGCTAAGGCCTAGAGGCAGGTTGGCCATCCGGAGGCTACGCTGTCTAGCCTCTTGGAGAGAGAGGCCACAGGCCTCTTCCATGGCCCCAGGGTCCAGGTGAGTACTCCTTTGGCAATGTCTTGTCTTTCAGCAATAAACAGGGTGAAGGGCTTATTTACATCTGGCAACCTAGGGCAGGTACCATGGTAAGTGTCTCTTTTAAGTCATTAAAGGCTTTTTGTTCAACCTCAGTCCATAGCAAGGAGGTATGTTTTCCCCCAGTACTAGAATACAGGGGCTTGGCTATTTCAGCAAATCCCGATATCCAGAAGTGGCAGTAACCCACAGCATGTAAAAATTCACATACCTCTTTTTTAGCCATTGGGGTTGGGATCTTTAGGACTGTCTCTATTCTTGAGGATAAGTTTCTCTTTCCCTCCTGTAATTTGTACCCCAGGTAGTTGGCTTTTGGGGTATATAGTTGGGCCTTTTTGGCTGAGACTCGGTACCCCGGGGCTTGTAATTCACATAATAGGATTCTTGCGGCCTCCTTGCAGGTCTTATAGTCTTTGGTGGCCAACAGGTGATCATTTACATACTGTAATAAGGTGACCTCAGGATGTTGTTTTCTGTATGGCATGAGATCTTGGCTCAACGCTTCATCAAACAAGTGTGGGGAATTTTTAAACCCTTGAGGTAGACATGTCCACATCAGCTGTCCTGAATATCCCTCCTCAGGATTAGTCCATTTAAAGGCAAATAGAGGTTGGCTTATCTCGGCCAATGGGAGGCTGAAGAAGGCATCCTTAAGGTCTAACATGGTGTAGGTCTGGTAAGATGGCGGCAGCAAGCTGAGGAGGGTGTAGGGATTGGGGACGGTTGGATGGAGGGTCTCTATGCACTTGTTCACCTCTTGTAGATCTTGGACAGGCTGGAAATCCGATGTGCCTGGCTTCTGAACTGGAAGGAGGGTAGTGTTCCAGGCCAACTTGCATGGAACTGAAACGTTAGCCTCTTTTAGTCTCTGGATGTGGACAGCTATCCCTCGTTTGGCTTCCAAGGGGATGGAATACTGTTTTACTTGAACAGGCGTAGCCTGGCTTGTAAGATGAACCATGATAGGGGGCTGGTGAGTAGCCAAGCCCAGGGGGGTTTGTTTCTGCCCATACTCCTGGGATCTTTCATTGTAGTTCCACTATGGTGGAACTAAAGTCATTGGAGGGGGCCTCTGTAGCTACCATATAATCTTCACTGATTGGGCAAGTTATCATTATCCATGTAGGGTGTGCAGGATTAAGAGTCAGTTTTACTGTTTCCCCCTGGGAGGATATGGTAGCCTGCAGCTTATGTAACAAGTCTCTTCCCAGCAGTGGGTATGGGCAATCCGGCATGACAAGGAAGGAGTGGGTAATGGTACCCTGCCCTAGATCAGTGATTCTAGCTTCTGTCCAGGGGTAGGATTGGAACTCTCTTGAGGCCCCTTGGACTAAGGTCCTTTTAGCAGACAAATGTCCATCAGTTTCAGTTAGGACTGAGTAAGTAGCCCCTGTGTCCACGAGGAAGTCTACTGGTTTGCCCCCTATTTTTAATGTTACCTTGGGTTCCTGGGAGCTCATAAGTATGAAGCTCTGGCCCCATCAGTCCTCGGAGATGTCTAATTGAAGGACGTGGGGGTCTCTTTTCTTTAACGGGACATTCATTTTTCCAGTGGCCTTTTTCCTTACAAAACACACACTGGTTCTTTGTTAGAGGGGGCTTTGGCTTCCTGGGTGGGTTTCCCTTCTTCCCAAATTGGGGTTTTAAATTTTTAGGCACTTTGGTTGTTCTTTGAGATTCAGTGAGGGCTGTTACCATTATTTTGGCCATTCTCTTTGTTTTTCTTCTGGGCTATCTCTGGCATTATAGACCCTCTCGGCTATCTCAACCAACTCAGAGAACAATTTACATTCAAAGCCTTCCTGTCTTTGAAGCTTTTTTCTAATGTCTGGGGCTGACTGGGTAACAAAGGCAATGTTTATTGCCTGCCTATTTTCTGGAGCCTCGGGGTCCACAGGAGTGTAGACCCTATAAGCCTCCATGAGGCAATCCAGAAAAGCGGCAGGGGTCTCGTTTGGCCCTTGAATGGTTTTGCTTACCTTTGAGAGATTAGTGGGTCTCTGGGCTGCTGTGTGGAGTCCTCTGAGGAGAGTCTGGTGATACTGATTGAGAGCCTCCTTGCCTTGATCTGTATTTGGGTCCCATCTGGGCTGGCTAAGGGGGAATACACGGTTAAGGCAAACAGGATTGTCAAAAGGTTGGCCATTCAAACCAGTAACAGTTTTGAGGGCGTCTCCGCAGATGCGCTCCTGTTCTTTTGACGTGAAAAGGGTCTGAAGAAGTTGTTGGCAATCATCCCAGGTGGGCTGGTAGGTAAAGAACACAGTCTCTAAAAGGGAGATGAGGTCTTGAGGTTTCTCATAAAAGGAGGGATCTGGTTTTTCCAGTTATACAAATTGCTGGTGGAGAAAGGGACATATACCATGAACTGCGCTTGATCTTGAGTCGTCCCTGGGGGAAGGGGAGCTTGGTGGAGAGGGGGTTGAGGCATGGGAGAGAGGTTGGTAGAGGTAGGGTCAGAGTCAGATTTAAGCCTCGACTGGTAAGCAGTGCCGCTCTGAGTATGCGGAGGGCCAAGAAGTTCTGTAGAATCAGGAGAGGATGGGTAAGGTGGAGGTGCACTAGGGGAGACAGGAATGGGGAGAGAAAGGTCAGTAAGATCCTCTAGTGTGTTCTGTAGGATGGGGGTATTTGTTGGTGCCTTGTTTATTTAAGCAAGATTTTAAACATTTTTTTAGCCAGGATGGTTTTTCTGTAACCAGTTTGATCCAAACCTGTATATATGGAATTTGGT
>NW_007731938.1:97149-116106 GCF_000696425.1 Galeopterus variegatus
TGGGTGGCCTGGTTGGCCAAAACAAACCTCCTGTACTTGGTAGGTGGTAGGGAGGTCTGTAGTTCCATATGAGGGCCATCCAACTCCAAACATTAGCCAATTTAACACAAAATTTCCTTAGGTCAAATGGGTTGGATGAAATTCCAAAATCAGTGGCCTTCATTTGGAAGTACTTAAAATTGTTAAACATACACTGTAGGGGCATTGCCCCACAGACCTGTTTGGAGGAATTTTGTCCCATTATGTTCTATAGGACCACAGTTAATGACACACAACAACACACAACCAGCAACACACAAAAGACAAAGACAAGTGGCCACGTCCAAATTCCAGACCAAAGGATCCGGCAACGTCTCACGGGAGTCCTAGACCCAGGAAGTAATGCTGTTTCCAGCCTTCCACTTGGGTCTCAAATCAGAGCTCTGATACCCAAATGCAATACCAAGTTTTTGAGATTTCAAACCAAAGCTTACCTCCAGAGGTCCAAGATGCAGGATAATAGGACGAATAAAGACTCTGGTGCCAATTGAAGAATTTGGTTGTATTGGGCTCTCTGGCGGGGGGCCAAAGGACTCAGGGGCCGATTTCCGTCTCAGTGGCCTCCCCTAGGGAGACTTGCCGCGTTACCCTGCGTCCAAAGCTGCGGTTTTTTGGTTCCTCTGAGTGAGTGACAGGAATCTCTCTGGGGCCTCCAAATGTTGTGATGTGTCACTCAGGGAAGGAACCAAACAATTAAGAATTTTAACAGAGTCTTTATTAGTTGGCCAGCGAATGCCTCCCTTAGGTATTTTGGGAGAACAGCAGCTAGCCTTAGTCTGCTGGAGTTTATAAAGGCAAAAACCACATCCCCTTAGTACATGGGTTTGTCCAGGTGCACAAAGCAAGGCAGGTCACAGAAGTCAGAAGTGAGCAGTTAAAGCAATCAGGCATAAAATTTTTATTGTGTATGGTTTCTGTTTCTAGGCAACGGTTTCTGCCTTCGATGGTTTCTCACGCAGATAGTTCCCGCTTCTATGAGGAGGTCAACGGTTTCCCACGTGGAGGGAGTTTAGCCTGTGTGTACCTTAGTATTGTTCAGGGTCCTCTGTTACATTCTCTGTTACAGTAGAACTTTCCCCCTAAGTTTGTATTTCTCTGGTTTTTGTTTTCTTTGTTTCTTATCATGTAGAAATTTTATTTTATGCCTTTGAGGTTTAGGTCTATTACAGTAGAACTTTCCCCCTAAGTTTGTATTTCTCTGGTTTTTGTTTTCTTTGTTTCTTATAATGTAGAAATTTTATTTTATGCCTTTGAGGTTTAGGTCTACTACTTACATTTAAATCCTTGGCCTGACTGAAATTTCTTTGGTGTAAGTAACAGGGTGGTGTCCAGCTGCTGTCGTTTGTGTCCCCCCTGCCTGGCTGTGGGCTCATTCTCTGGGAGGAGATGAGGAGTGGAAAGTGGGTCTTTGGTGCCCAGAGATCCTGCCTAGTGGTGTCTCCAGAGGGCGTGGTGTCAGAGACACAATTGCAGCTCGCCCTGCTCTCCTGCGAGGTGGTTCCTCCTATCAGCAGGTTCCTTGCCCACCTGCCATTGACATCCCCCCAGGCTACCTTCTTGTCAGTGAGGTCTGAGGGATCTGGGACTATCTGGGCAGAAGGATCAGGCTAAGGGCAGGACCTGGAGAGCTTTGTGCTGATGGCTCACCCAGCCACAGGGAGATGAGTCACGCTGGGAGATGAAGGCAGCCCCACTGGGGACCTCAGTCACCACATGCTTAAGGGCTCAGAAAGACTGAAAGCTGTGCAAAGGGAAGTTGTCCTCTGTCCATGGTGCAGGTTGCCAATTCCAGCTTTCTCCAAGCCCACTAAGACATCATCTAGCTTCCCAATGATCTGCCTACGGTTGCCTCTGGACCCACTGACCAAAACAAATGACCATGCTCATAGGGCAGAGAACCAGCCCCCCCCCCCCCCCCCCCCCCCTCCCCTTGCCCGGGCAGTGCGCAGACTCCAGGCCACCAGCCGTCCCTCCCAGCATCCTGCTCATTCCTGCCCAGCCGCTGTCCCCTCCTCCCGCTCCCCCCCTCCCCCCCCCGTGTGGACCAGTGGCACCTTAAGGAAGTCCTTCAGCTTCCTTGAAAAAAACATGCTCAGTTCTTCAAGGTAGATATGAAGGACAACTATAATCTTGTAGGTAGCTAGTATCTAGAGTAGGGGTTCTCAAAGTGGGGTCCCCGGACCAGTAACATCCTCTGGGAATTTGTTCAAAATGCAAATTCTGGTTCTACTGACTCAGAACCTCTTGGGTGGAGCCCAGCATTGTGTTTCAACAATTCCTCCAGGTGATTCTGATGCATATTGCAGTTTGAGACCTGCTGTGCTGTGTAAGGAGAAAGCAGCTCACCTGGGACCAGCGGGTGTGATTCTTGAGGAGGCCTTGTCATTGGGTGCATCTGCAAACCACTGATTAGCAAGGATAATTAGTAAGTTGCATGAGCATGAGGGTTTTTCAGTGGCTGGTGTCAGAGCAGATTTGTGTCCCTCCCAGGCAGTTTAATTGGCATGGGACACTGTCGAGGGATCCCTGTACAGAGGGACATTGTGAGAGCAGGTGCGCTACCTGGCACCATCATGCCCGAGCCGTGGGTTACAGGCCTCACTTCTTCCTTTATGGACTGATCTCCAAGTCACTTACCCTCCCTAAGCTTCAACTGCCTCATCTTCAGAAACAGTCTGGTGGGGCCTCGTTTGCCCTGATTCTGGACCCTGCATCAGATGAGCCCTCCTGAGGGCCTGTCTTATTTCTAGGAGTAATGATTCCATAACTTATAGATCCCCTTGCCTGGTGAACCAGAGGTTGGAGATTGAAAAATATATCTCGGGTCAGATCCAAGATGGGGCAGCAGCTTGGGGACAGCTTGGGTTCTATAGATTGGGCACAGGGAGATGGGCTTTTGCTTCCCCTGTTGCCAGATGGGTGGTGGTAAGGACATAGGATGATAAAGACAGACCTTGAGGCCTGAGAATGAGGCAGTGTGCTCTCTGGCTCCAAGGTCAGAAGGTAGGTCCAGACACACACGCTGCACCCCCTGTCAGCAGGGGTGGAGTGAAGCTTGAGTGGGAGGAGTTTTCAAGGAACTGCACAGGTTCGTGAGTGGTGAATCCTCCTACAGCATGAGGTGAGGCTGGGGCGAGGGCCTGGCCCTGGCCCAGAAGTTGGGCAGCATGCCAGCAGGTGCTATTTCTAGCTGGAGGCACCAGCAGGTTGAGGATAAACTGCGTTGCCACATGCCAGACCTGATGCAACTTCTCCTCCTCCACAAGCCCTGGTTGTGGTTGCTGCTGTGCCGGGCAAGCCTGGTGAGGGCTCCTGGGCAGAGCCTGATGCGCTTTTCTCTTCCCTTCCAGATTTAACCATGAGCTATCCAGGATATCCCCCGCATGGCCACCCACCACCTCCGCCAGGTAAGAGGGTCTGGGAAAGGGTGGAGGAGTGAATGCCCCTCTCTGCTCAGCAGCCAGGAGTGGCAAGGGGAGTAATGTGGTTTCCTCACTCCCCAGCCTCCCTGCCATAGCACAACTCAGAGGGGAGGAACCACCAGGTGGGGACAGGGGCTGGAGAAGAGCATCAAGGCCAGGGCCAGGGGAGGCCTGGGCTTGAAACTGTTCTGGAAGGCCAGGACCAGGCCAGGAATGGGTCTTTTGCCTTATTAGCTGGTAACAGTGGGCAAATGCCTTCACTTCTCTGACACTCAGTTTTCTTTGCAAAATTGCTTCAGAGATCCCTCCCTTCCTGGGCTGTCCCAGATACTATGGAGATAGCCATCTGAAGCCTGTGGTATGGTGTCCTCCAGAGCGTTGCTATGGGGTGATTGCTCTTGTCACTTCTCCTGCCCTGTGCTTAAGGTGCATGGTTTTGCAGCAGTTCCCCTGCTGAGGGAGGAAGTGGAGACTGTCTCATGCAGGCAGATGCTAAGGATTAGATGCCACTTGCTGTGGCTGCCAGAAGCTGTAGGTGACAAGGCTGTGACTGCACCACCTGGTCAGGTAATCAGAACCTGGACCCAGCTCTTAACAGCCTCAGAGCAGGGAGGTGGCTCAGCCACTCTCACAGGGCATTTCGGGGGTTGAGCTGGGCCATTTCTCTCTTAAGCAATCTCCACCCCAGATTTGCCAACACCGGCCCAGTCCAGTTCCCCTCTCTCTAATGGAAGTCCTGCCTTCCCTGTCCTGCCATTGCCCCTTTGTCAGCACAGCCATTCAACCTCTGAGCAGCAAGAGAAGGAATAGGCAGGGGACTGAGAAAAGCAACTGCCCTGAATATCCGGGAGCCCTGCAGCTGAAGAGCTGAACTCGAGGGTGCCGAGAATAGGACAGGAGTGTGTCTAACAGGCCAAGAGCCCGTGTGGAGATGCCAGCTGCTGTCCCGCAGCTCTCAGTGGCAGGGTCACATGTGAACACTCTTGGTCACCCAGCTAAGCCCTGCTTGGGCATTAACTCACTGTGCCCAGCTAAGCCCTGCTCAGCCTGTCCTTATCACAGCAGTTGGAGGCACACACTAATTATCTGCATTTGTTTGCATAGGAAATGAGCCTAGAGTGGTGGAGAGCCTGGCCCCAGGGCACACATTCGGTCCCACTGGTTTCAGAGTCCAGCTTTCCACCGCTGTTCCCCTGCTGTTCCTTGTGGACCAGTGTCTGTGTGTTTCATGACCTGGCCTGTTCCCCTCCCTCCTCACATTGTGCTTCTTCCTGCCTCTTACAGACTTGACATAGCAAATAGCCGAGTCATACCCTCCAACCCTCCCCGCCCTCCCCTGCCCCAGCCTTTTGCGTTACTTGGGTTCTCAGAACTCCCAGAGTTCACACACTGTAGTGGACTCAGTACATGTCCCAGCATGGCCTGTCCTTTGTCTGCTGCCGTGCTTTGTGATGGTGAGCTTGGGAGGGCAGAGCCTGCCCTGAGCCCTCCCTTCCTCCTTAGTATCCCTCCTTAGTATCTTGGGAGCACTTGCTGAACCCTGTCTTCCTCCCTGGAGGGAGGGGAAGACTTCCTCTTCTTTTCCTCTGGCAACAGGACGTGGGGAGACTTTCTCCCTCAAGGGTTTTCTGTGTGGTCTGTAGTGTTGTCCCCAAGGCTCTACCTGGCCTCCCTTCCTGACTCCCTGGGAGCTTGTATCTCTGCCTTCATCTTTGGCAGGGGACAGACAGGAACTGAAAGGCTTGGTATTGCTTTCAGGTTGTGGCCCCTGGGGATGTGCTGGCTACCCGCCACCCAACATTCCCCCCATTGGGCTGGATAATGTGGCCGGCTATGCAGGGCAGTTCGACCAGGACTACGTCTCGGGAATGGTGAGTCCAGCCCTCCTGCTGAGGCTGCCCCTGGGGGCCATACGTGCATGGCCAAGGGATCAAGGCTGCTGGCTTTCTGTGGCTTCAGAGGTGTCTGTGTGTTCACCTGAGGGTGTGGAGTGTTTTGAGCTGCATCTTAGAATATGAGGGTTTCCATCAGGGTTCTGCCACATCCTCACTGTCCCTCTCTGGGTCTCAATTTTCCCATCTATAATGTGGGAAGGGGAATGCATTGTACTGGGTGGTCTCTTAGGCCCCTTTCAGCTCTGGGGGGTTGGGTAGGTGATGCCTTTATGGAGTATTTATTGAGTACCTTCTTTTTGAGCTCAACATAGGGATGGGAGGGAGGTGAGAGTATGTGCTTGTGTGTTTGTGAATGTGCAGTTGCGTGCACATGTGTGTTGTGTGTGTGCATGTGTATATGGATGGCTATTCTGGTTGGGCCTGGGTGGTCATATGGCAGGTAACTTGGGCAAACATGCAACTTTTATTTGTTTTTTTAAAATAGCATTTTATAATCTGAAAACAAATGTATGCTTAGTAGGAATAGTGTAACCGGTATACACTCTAATTAGTCCCAGGCCCAGTTCTAGACACTGGAGATATATGAATAGAACAAACAGACACCTCAGCCCTGGTGCACTTGTCATCTGCTGGGAAGAGACAGGCTGTAAACATAAGTTAGCTGTGTGGCGTTATTGAAAGTGTGGGTGTTGTGGGAAAAGAAGAGCAGGGTAAAGGGGTCAGGAGTGCAGGAGATGTGGAATAATGATGTTAAGATGGGGTATCACGATTTGAACACAGATCTGAAGTAGGGGAGGGCTGTGCTATATGGATGTCTAGCGAACGCCAGCACCTTGAGGTGCCCGTGGGATGCTCAGGGACAGTGAGGAGGCCACTGTGGCTGAAGAGCAGGGATGAAGTCTGGGGATACAGGTTTCTAGGGCATAGGAGGCCATCGTAAAGATGCAGGCTTTTATTCTGGGTGAGTATAAATCCACCTGAGCCACGCCTGTGCCACACCTGCCAGAGGTGTGTGTGGTTAGCAGGATGATGTTCTGAGGCCACCCCCAAGCCTGCAGAAGGGGCCTGTATACCTCTTGGGCTGTAAGCTCTTTCCTTCACCCAGTTGGTCTGGGATGGAGGGAGCAGCCATTTGGAGAAGGCCCTGTCACCTGCAGAAGGGGTTGAGGATCTATGGCTTGGGTCCAGAGAGATCTAAATCAGAACCCCAGCTGCACCATTTACTGGTTGTGTGAATGACTTCAGGTCTCTGAACCCATTTTGTTGTCTGTGAAATGGGTATAATGATAATTCATGTTCACAAGTGGAGGTGCTGTGAGGATTAAATTGGCTAAGGTATGAAAAGAGCTTAGCACAGGCAGGACCTTGCAGCAGGGGCCTGGCGCTGTGCTGATTGTGCTGGTGGGTGAGCTCTGAGTGAGGCTCCAGGGAGACTGTGGCAGGGCTCAGGTCAGGGAAGGGCAGACGGACAGAGTGCATCTGTGCCCCGCTGGGGACATTAGTCTTAGACTCTGCTTTGTGTACTTTCAGGCGACCAATATGTCTGGGACGTTTGGAGGAGCCAATGTGCCAAACCTGTATCCTGGAGCCCCTGGGGGCGGTTATCCTCCAGTCCCCCCTGGGGGCTTCGGTCAGCCCCCTTCAGCCCAGCAGCCTGTTCCTCCATATGGAATGTACCCTCCTCCTGGAGGAAACCCACCCTCTGGGATGCCCTCATATCCACCATACCCAGGGGCCCCTGGGCCAGGCCAGCCCATGCCACCCCCTGGGCAGCAGCCCCCAGGGCCCTATCCTGGACAGCCACCAATGCCCTACCCTGGGCAGTCGCCAGTTCCACCCCCTGGGGAGCAGCAGCCGGTGCCAAGCTACCCAGGATACCCAGGGCCCGGGACTGTCACCCCTGCTGTGCCCCCAGCCCAGGTGAGTGTCAGTCAGCCCAGTGCCACTGTCAGTCCATGCCTGCGCCCCAAAGGCTGGAGACACATGGCCCACTGTTCTCTGCCAGCAAGACCGGGCAGGTGGGGATCAAAGGGGAAGGCCCAGGCCTCCAGCTGTAACTTCTTGTTCTGACAGAGAACGTTGCTTCCTCACAGACTCCCCACTCCTGGCTTGTATTCCTTAAGCCTAAGGGGGCTGCCCTGTTTCTCCCAGTTGGGTTAGATGTTCTGCGTGTGAGTGGGTCTGAACACCCCTGGTGGGTGCTCTTTATTCTTCCTGTGCTGTTTACTGCCTGGCCTGCGTGTTTTGTTAAGAATCGCCCAGGCCACCAGTCTCAAGGCTTCATGCCCAACAGCTCTTAGTCTTCAGTCCCCTTGGCATGCCCTCCCAGACAGGTTTTAGAGGAGTCTTAAAGTCCCCTTTGGGTAGGGAAGATTGTTGGCAGTTCCTCCAGGGTTGATCTTGGCTCATTTTGAAGAATAATTCATGTTTGTAGAGCCTAGAATTCATTGTCATGGTTACATGGCCAAACCAGCCAAGCACAGGGCTGGTGGTATGTGCTTGGTGACTGTTTTTAGACAGAAGGTCCTCTCTTTTCCCTTCCCCCACACCCACACATTTCCCTACCCTTCCACTGCTCTCCACTCTCCCTCCCTTATCTTTTCTCTGAGCTTATCTCTATAACTGTGTTATAACCAGTTC
This sequence comes from Galeopterus variegatus, assembly GCF_000696425.1. NCBI lineage: Eukaryota > Metazoa > Chordata > Mammalia > Dermoptera > Cynocephalidae > Galeopterus > Galeopterus variegatus. The sequence goes on from NW_007731938.1 coordinate 105,146, forward strand.
ATACCAGCCCCCAGGAAGACAATCCACTGGGAGCCAGTTTAATCTGGAAAGTTCAAGTTTGCCCACAGGGCTGGTGGTATGTGCTTGGTGACTGTTTTTAGACAGAAGGTCCTCTCTTTTCCCTTACCTCACACCCACACATTTCCCCACCCTTCCACTGCTCTCCACTCTCCCTCCCTTATCTTTTCTCTGAGCTTGTCTCTATAACTGTGTTATAACCAGTTCATACCAGCCCCCAGGAAGACAATCCACTGGGAGCCAGTTTAATCTGGAAAGTTCAAGTTTGCCGGCTCGTGTGGCTGTTGGGATCAGGAGGGAGTCCAGCGATTAGGCAGGTCATAGTCTAGAGAACAGTGCCAGGGAGCTGGTGCTAGTCTAAGAGGTAGTCATGCTGCTGTGTACTGTTGACATAGCTGGATGCCTGCATCTACCTGGTGGGGACATGTGGACGAGACAGGCCCTGTTAGGACTACCCCAATGTGTACTATTGGTGGGGGATTGAGGACAAGCCAGCGGCTCCTGCTTCTGAGGCCTGCCCTTCAGCAGGAACCTGGGCCCCAGCCCTGGAGGACCTGGGTGTAGGGCAGATTCTTAGTGTCAGGACTCAGCTGTAGGTGGGCTCTTACCATGGGAGCCAGGCAGAAGAAGCTTCAGTACCAGAACACAAGGACAGATCACAGTCAAGTTAGGGAGGCTCAGAGTAGAGTCCTCTGCGTTGTTGATTGTGGGCTCTTCCTTCAGGTACAGAGTCGGGGGGTGGAGCAGTCTTGCATCTGGGGAAGGCAGTGTGCAAGTCATCTTACCTGTGACTATTTGTCCAAGTAGTTTGGAAACCGAGGCACCATCACAGATGCTTTTGGCTTTGATGCCTTGCAAGACGCCGAGGTCCTGCGGAAGGCTATGAAAGGCTTTGGTGAGAGACCGAAGGGGCTCAATTCCTACCCCTGCCTGTTTCCCCAGGCAGTTTCACTGTGGCTGTGTGGGCTGGGATAGCTGGGGGAGGCAAACCTGGCCCCAGTAGTGATGGAAGAGATCTAGGGGTGTGGCTGGGATGCCCAGGAGAATCAGAGGACCCAGGCCAGAAGAGTCTACAACTGCCGAGCATCCCTGTGACCCACAGCCCTGTCACCCCTGACTTCTTCCTCCTCCAGGGACTGATGAACAGGCCATCATCGACTGCCTGGGGAGTCGCTCCAACAAGCAGCGGCAGCAGATCCTCCTGTCCTTTAAGACAGCCTACGGCAAGGTGCGGTGTGGGGAGTGTGCAGAAGGACAGAAAGGCATATCGTTGGCTCTAGCATGGGAGCCATCTCCAGCACAGCCCTATTCACCCCTGCTTTTCCTTGGGGCTGAGTGGGCTTAGATTTCCTGGATGGATAGTCAGGTGCATTAGGGCATTTCCTGCTGCCCACCTAGCAAGTGGCCTCCCAGCTGGTGGCATCTTGTAGAGGTGAAGGATGCCCTGAGGGAGAAACCCAGAGTCCATGGGGTACTGAGGTTTGATGAGAGGTGACTGAACATCTGGGTTCTAGCCCTGGCTCTGCCATGACTTGCTAAGACTGTGGACACATTATTTTCCCTCCACACCACCCAGTCCTGAGTTTCCCCTCTCCTGCCCTCTTCACCACCCTAGGAGGTTTAGCTGATATAAGAGCTTTAAGTGCTGAACAAATGCAAGGAGGGTATATTTTGAACTTGCAGCATTTTGGATCTTAGAAAGGTAAAAACTGGGTAAATATTAAATAGGTCAGTGTTCTATTCCAGTGCTTCTCAAACTTTAATGTGCCACAATCCCCTGGGTATTTTGCTAGAATTCAGGCTCTGGTTGGCAGATCTGGGGTGCGGCCTGAGATCAGGCTTTTCTCCCAGGCTCCCAGGTGGTGCTGATGCTGTTGGCCCTCAGGTCTGGGATATTGTTTTTATTAGTCACTTTCTGTGAAGTCTCAAAATAGGCTTGTCTTTGTTTGTTTGTTTGAATATCCAACCAGGATTTGATCAAAGATCTGAAATCCGAACTGTCAGGAAACTTTGAGAAGACAATCTTGGCTCTAATGAAGACTCCAATCCTCTATGACGTTTATGAGATAAAGGAAGCCATCAAGGTCTGTGTGCGTGTGTTGCGTGTGCACGTGTGTACACGCACAGCCCAGAAGGAGGCTGGATGGCGTGATGTGTTACAGCCTACTTGTTGGCTGCTGTTGTCCGTGCGGCTCCTAGACCCTCCAGGTTGGAGTTTGTGTAGAAAGGGGACATTCTTGTGATCTCCCCAAGAGGCAAATGACATGCCATTGGTCATCTAAGTTTTTCTCCATCTTAAACACATGGCGGGAGCTGGGTTACGACGGAAGCTAGTGATACGGGAGACCGTTCTCATTCTCATTTGTTGTCAGCGAACAACAGGAGCACACTGAGGAGTTGGAAGTGACACAGAGGTGGAGGATCATGAGGTCATGAGGATAAAGACAAGCCGCCTAGCATGCAGAGGGCAGGGACCTGGGCAGGACTTGTCCCTTGTCTCTGCTTCATTCTTCTGGAAGCTTCTGTGCCTCTCCTTCCATGTCTGCCTCCAGAACATGCCTTTCCATTGACCCTCTCCGTTTACCTATCAGAGATCCAGTTACAGAAGATACCAGTTGTCCCTTATCCAAATTGCAAATAGGGAGCAGATTCCAACTGGCCCAGGTTCACTATCTCCCCCAAGTCCAACCAGTTTTAACCGGGGGCTAGGTGCTATCCGTTCTATACAGTGCTATGGCTCTATATCCTGCGTGCACCCTGTAGATGGGGAACAGGCAGCTCCCACAGAAGGGGCAATCCCTGTGAATCGAGCAGGTGCCCCAGAAGGGCACAATGACTTTTCCCTCCCCGGAAAGGAGAAGCATAGAATTTAGTGAGGTGGCCTGGAAGGGAGAGAGGACTTCGCTGAAACACAGCTACGTGTTTTATTTAGGGAGGAGCTCAGGAGGCAGTTGGGGAGGGTGGTGGGTGGCCTGGAGCCCCAGGGAGTGGCCCCTGGACTTCTGCCCAGCTCCTGCCTCTAGCCAACTTCATGGGGTGGGGTGGGGGTTGTGGAGTGCAGGAAACAACACAGGATTGGGGTCAGCTGTCGCTGAGCAGCTGTGAAGTGTGGCTGGTGGGTGTTCTCAGTGTGTGGTGAGCACTGGGTAAGGTGGCAAACGCGGAAGCCCTTTGTAAACTCAGGTAATCTAACGGTAGTGGTAGTGGTTGTTGTAAAAACAACTGACATGTCCTGCTTCCTGCCTGGCAGGCTCTAAGTGCTCTGTGTATGTTGACTCATTTAATCCTCATGACTTCCTATGAGCTAGATACTAGTATGGCTCCCATTCTATAGACAGAAAAGCATGAAGCACAGAGAGGTTCAGTAACACGCTCAGGGTCACACAGCTAGTAAGCTGCAGAGACGAGATTCAAACCGACATAAACGCCAGGCTGCCACCCCTGTCCTCCACCTTCTCACTTTCCCTGCTGTGATCGTCCTGTTTGTCTTTGTTGCTGCCTTTTCCTACATGTCTCCAGACACTACACAGCTCACTTGAGGACTCCATTCTTTCCACATGTCCTCTCTGATCTCTCTTGCTTTTTAGCCCATTTTCTCAGTTGTTCGTCATCTCACTCATGGGCTGAACTTGGAATAAAACAGACTTGGGTCCTCATCTCAACCTGGCCATTTACTGTGTGGCCTTGGACAAGTCAGTACGTTTCTCGGATTCTCAGCTTCCTGATCCATGGGGGTGACCTTTGTGTAATCCCTATTCATTATCATCATCATCATCGTCAGTGTCTGGTGTTTTTCTGAGGCCTAGAGCCACACAATGAGCATGTCTCTGTGTAAGGGGCCTTTGTTGCTGGTCTTTGTGCTCTGGGGTGCGGGCAGCAGTGTGGCACCTTCATCTTTCCAGGGCGCTGGTGAGTGAGGATGCTGTGACAAGTATGTGGTTTATTGTGTTCTCTGCCACCACAGGGGGCTGGCACTGATGAAGCCTGCCTGATTGAGATCCTCGCTTCCCGCAGCAACGAGCACATTCGGGAACTGAACAGAGCCTACAAAGCAGGTTAGGCTGGCTCCTGGGGCCCTCTGCCCTCTGCAAATCCTTCTGCTTTCTGGGCCTTGGCCACACCCTCTCCCAGGGCCTCTCATTTCTTCCTGGCCTTCTTATCACCCCATCTCCTGCCATCCCCAGCATGCTGGGCTTTGACCCAAGACCCAACCCTGTGTGCTGTTTACACACTAAAGTAATTAAGGAAAGGGAGGGGTGTTTGGGCCAAGCCTGACCAGAGGTCAGGTCAGCCTGGAGGTCACAGGCTTATATGACCCTGCAGAGCCATATGGGCCACCTGTCTCCTTGAGCTTAGGATCCCGGGCCTTTCTCTCACCGGTGCCCACTGCTGACTGTGTCTGAAATGGACAGTTCTGTCCACAGTGCTACAGGGTGGACCTTCCTTGTTTCTCTTTTTCAGAATTTAAAAAGACCCTAGAGGAAGCCATTCGAAGCGACACATCAGGGCACTTCCAGAGGCTCCTCATTTCTCTCTCTCAGGTACTTTTCCTGTGACAGGGCTCGGGGAATCAGAGAGGTGGGAACTGAGCAATGAGGAAAGGAAAGAGAAATGGGGAGGGAGGGAGTATGCCTCCCAAGGCGTGAGCGTAACTGTACCACCTACTTCCTTTCAGGGAAACCGGGATGAAAGTACAAATGTGGACATGTCCCTTGTCCAAAAAGATGCCCAGGTGAGTGTGATGGCCAGGCCAGTTACCCCACCTGGGCTTCCTAAACCAGGGGTGTCCCTCACTTTTTTGCTTTACCAGGCAGGTGCTCTGGATGGAAAGAGCAATGGATAAGGAGTGGGTTACATGTGCTGCTTATGATCTCATGACCTTGTGCAGGCCCCGCAGCCTTCTGGGCTCCACTTTCCCCACCTATAAGAGGGAACATGTGAGATGACAAATATTACTGTGGTTGTCAGATCAGTTGTGGATGTAGGATTTCCTGAGACTTGGTCTTTTCTTGTGTTTTGTGGCATGTACCATTGTCTTTGCAAAGGAGCACAATTTGTAGTTGCCTATTAAGCTTCTGAGGGTTGGAGCCTAGAAACCAGCTGTTGCATTAGTTGTGCAGCCTTGTAATTCTTCCCTGTCCCCTTCTTGGGTTGCAGACAAAAGGGGGGAAGTCCAGGCATCTGAGCTACTCTGTGGAGAAGTTTGGGTTTCCCACTGATGAATTCAGTCTACAGTGTTCTGGCTGGAGAGAGCACAGCCTCCTGGTGGGATGGAGCTGGTCCTATCTCTCTCTCCCCTTTCATTGCTCCTGCCACCCATGCTGGGCATTCACCAGGAATCGCCAGTGGTCTGATTATCTCTACCATCTGTTGGGGTGCAGCAGGACCTCGTGGAATGCCCCCTTGTCTGGTCTGGTCCTTCTCATTTTCATATGAGGAAACTGAGGCTCAGAAAGGTTGAGCACTATGTCCAGAGAAACCTAGAGGTAGAGCCTGGACAAGAGCCCAGACTCCTGGCTCTGTTCTCTGGGCACAGAGAACATCCTGACTCTGCCTTGGTCCCAGACCCGCTGCTCTTGCAGGGTCTGCCTTATTCAGTGTCTTTCTGGTTAATGACATCCATTTCCATTTCTGGACACAGGGTTGGGATGTCCCTGAGCCTCCTGTGTTCTGACTCTTGCCCCAGGGGGAATTGTACAGGGTTTTTCCTAGCCGAGGCAGAGTTGCCCCAGATTCGAGGTCTCGTGCTTTCTGCTCTGCCTTCTCAGTCTGCACCTGCTTTGGCCTCCTCTTGAACTGTGGCCTTATTGAGCCCTGATTGCTGCCCTCTGACCTTGGATATCAGTGCCCTAGATCCTGAGGCCTACAAGGTACTTTAGAGGCCATCTAGTTCAGAGGTTGAAAATTGGCAACTATTTTGGACTCAAACCTTCAAAAGTTTGACAGGAAAGTGTAATTTCTGCCCCTTTGTAAACACAGTGGTGTGTGCGAGGAAACACAAGGGACGTGCCAAAGTGCATGAAACCCCACATGCATACCTGTGATCTCAATGGCTGTCATATTTGTTGATGCACATGTTCCTTCTTACAGCTAGGGAAACTGCTTTTAAAGATTGGGAAATTTCACATGGAAGTCTGGGTTTTGGCTTCTCCTGAGAAATGGTTCTGGCAGCTGTGAGCCTGTGTTCCTCTGTCACAGGACGCAGCTGGTGCTGAGAAGTGACGGCTCCTGCATGGTTAGCCATGGCCCCACCACTCCCAGCTCTACATCTGCCCTGTTTCCCTTAGTTAAGCTACCCAGCAGGCTCCTTTAGGCTTTCAAATGTTTGACCCCAAATCTTATCCAGCCTTCACATTTTAGAGATGAGGAAACTGAGGCTCAGAGAGGGCCAGTAGCCTGTCTAGAGTCCATGACAAGTTGGTAGCCGAGCTAGGATGTGAGCCTAGGCCTCTCGTTTTGTTTTCTTCTCTGCAGCATTGTTCCCTTGGTCAGGTTAATGCTGTTCCTTGCCTGACCTGGGCCCTCAGTTGGCTCGGTTGTCCTGGTCCGGATTCCCCACAGCCTCAGGATCCTCTGGACCACCCAGCAAGGGGATATCTGGGTAGTGTCTGGTTTAGCACAGCGAATGGAGCACAGCAGGGGCTTGGCAAACCTGTGCTCCCACAGCCGGGCCCTGCTCACAGGCCGCACACTGCCCAGCTTTTGTTGTCCTGGTCCGGATTCCCCACAGCCTCAGGATCCTCTGGACCACCCAGCAAGGGGATATGTGGGTAGTGTCTGGTTTAGCACAGCGAATGGAGCACAGCAGGGGCTCGGCAAACCTGTGCTCCCACAGCCGGGCACTGCTCACAGGCCGCACACTGCCCAGCTTTCCTGGGTGGCCTGGGGTCTGGGGGGAGGCCAGGTTGCATGTGTGTCTTCCTCTCTGTCCAGGAGCTGTATGCGGCTGGGGAGAATCGCCTGGGAACAGACGAGTCCAAGTTCAACGCAATTCTGTGCTCCAGGAGCCGGGCCCACCTGGTGGCAGGTACAGTGATCAGGGTCTCCCCGGGGCCAGTAAGTGAAATGAAGGCAGGCAGGGCACAAGCCAAGCTCGTGAGAACACTTGGTGGTTCCTCTCTGTGTGGGGCTTTCGTGTCCTCAAAACAGCCCCCTGGTGGTGATTTAAAGAGAGACTCTCAGAGGGTTTCCTGAATTCCGGCAAGCACCTGGCTCTGTAGGAAGCAAAGGAAGAGGTGAGGAAGAGGGAGCCTGCCGTGGCTGGTGTGCGCATATGCTGGAATATGGAATCTTAGAGTTGGGAGAGCCCTTCGGGAGCACCTCATCCAGTGTTTTCCAAAGTGTGGCAGGAGAAACAATTATAACAGTAATGCCAGGTAACATTCATTTACTCGTTCATCCAACAGATGTCAAATGTGCAGTCTGTGAGGTGGTGGAGTGGGTGTGGGGAAGAGGTAGGGAACAGAGCACCATAGAGTCTCTGTTCTCCTGGGATTCACCGTCCTGTTTGGAGAGACAGACAGTAAGTGAAAATTAAATGAAATGTGTATCAGCTGCTAAATGCTGTAGAGAAAAATAATACTGCTGGAAACAGGGACAGGAAGTGATGGGGTAGGGCCCTGGGGGAGGTGCTTGGGGCAGTCCTCACTGAGGTCACAACTTTTGGTTTAAAGACCAAAAGTGGGAGATGCAGGCACAGGAGCTCTCCTTGGGGGGTTCTCAGCGCAGCTAAGACATGGGAGGGGTCCATGTGTCTGGATGGATGGAGTGAGTGAGAGGTAGGAGGTGAGGTCACAGAGGGTGGAAGGCCCTGCTGACAGCTGCATGGAGTTAGGTGTGTGGCATATGCTGGAATATGGAATCTTAGAGTTGGGAGAGCCCTTCGGGAGCACCTCATCCAGTGTTTTCCAAAGTGTGGCAGGAGAAACAATTATAACAGTAATGCCAGGTAACGTTCATTTACTCGTTCATCCAACAGATGTCAAATGTGCAGTCTGTGAGGTGGTGGAGTGGGTGTGGGGAAGAGGTAGGGAACAGAGCACCATAGAGTCTCTGTTCTCCTGGGATTCACCGTCCTGTTTGGAGAGACAGACAGTAAGTGAAAATTAAATGAAATGTGTATCAGCTGGTAAATGCTGTAGAGAAAAATAATACAGCTGGAAACAGGGACAGGAAGTGATGGGGTAGGGCCCTGGGGGAGGTGCTTGGGGCAGTCCTCACTGAGGTCACAACTTTTGGTTTAAAGACCAAAAGTGGGAGATGCAGGCGCAGAAGCTCTCCTCGGGGGGTTCTCAGCGCAGCTAAGACATGGGAGGGGTCCATGTGTCTGGATGGATGGAGTGAGTGAGAAGTAGGAGGTGAGGTCACAGAGGGTGGAAGGCCCTGCTGACAGCTGCATGGAGTTAGATGTGTGTCCTGAGCAAAACAGGAAGCCACTGGAGGGCTCTGAATGAGGAGGGTTTGCATGTCCACCAGCTGTTGTGTCGAGAAGAGAGTGGCGGTGTCCGTGGCAGGGCAGGAGACCAGCTCGGAGGCTGCTGCAGTGGCCCAGGGGAGAAACAATGGTGGCTTGGATCAGGGTGGTAGGGACAGGCAGTGAGAAGGGGTCAGGGTCCTACCCTGTTTGCTGATGAATTGGACATGGAGCATGGGGGAGAGAGAGAGGAGTTGGAGGTGATATGGTTTTTGTTTTTCTGGCTGAGCAAGTGGGAGAATGGAGTGGCCCTCAACTGAGATTGGGAAGCTGTGGATGGAGAGGCTTTAGGAGGGAAGGAAAGCAGCAGCCTTGGGATAGAGGTGTGAGGTAGGCAGTTGGGCTCATGACTCTGGAGGTCAGCTTGGGTATGGGCTGGAGATGGAAGTGTGGGAGCTATGAATAGTTGAAGGTGTCTGAGGCTCTGGGAAAGGGGAGTCCCGAGTCCCAGAGGCCAGCTGTGTTGGATGGTTAATGTGAGAAGGCAGGCAAGGACTGAGACCACACGCAGCAGCATGGAGAGCCCTGGCCAGAGTGAGGGTGAAAACCCCAACACCCGCTCTGTGCCAGGCCCTGGGCTGCGTGCTGAACGCTCGCTGAGTCTTGCAGTGCTTGCACATAGGTGCTGTGGTTCTCCCGACTTACAGCTGCGCAACACCCGCTCTGTGCCAGGCCCTGGGCTGCGTGCTGAACGCTCGCTGAGTCTTGCAGTGCTCGCACATAGGTGCTGTGGTTCTCCCTACTTACAGCTGCGGGAGCAGGCGCAGGGCGGCTGGGGAGGTTGGCTGACTTACCTAGCTGGTGTCGTGGCTGAGCTCAGGTTTGAACCCAGGCTATCTGGCCCCAGAGCAGACCTTTTACATGGTACTACAATGGAGTGTGAGTGAACATGTTTTCATCTTAATCATTATTTTATTTGTGCTTTTTTTTTTTTGGCGGGTGGCTGGTACAGAGATCCACTGCGCTCTGACTGACTGAGCCAACCCGCTAGCCTTCAATCATTACTTTCATGAGTATGGAACATACAAGTATCACATCAAACCCACAGTGTCACAAATACTGTTACTTAGGAGAAAAGAGTAGCTGATTTGAATAAATGCTGAGACAGACACAGATGTAGTAGGAACCACGACTTTGAGATGCCAGAGGCACAAGTTTGGAGAAACTGACAGAAACTGCGACCCAGACTGGGGAAGAAGAGAGTTATATTCAAGTTCAGAGCTAGAGTTAGGACCCAGGTCTGTACTGTGCCACCTGTCTCTCTAGAGCCAGCAGCCCACTCCTGTGGTGCTGTGCTTGTCCTAAGTAAAGCTAGAGGGGCACCAGCAGAGAGCCCAGCTGGCTGTGGCTGGCTGGGCCTTAGCTCACAGTCATATTGAGAAAGACGGGACTGATGTGTGAAATAACAGAGAAGGAGTGGGGTGGACAGGAAGCGCAGGGGATTTGAGAAGAGAGGGGACACTGTTGGTGCTGGGGGGGTGGGTCCTGGAGGGAGGATTAAGGTGCAATTTGGGTAGGCAGATTGGCGAGGGCAGTCCTAGTAAGGGATCTGCATAATTAAAGGACATCGGGCTGTGCTTGTGACTTGTGACAAGTCTGGCTCCCTGAGAGCTGGGCAGGCATGGTAGGTGGGGCTGTCCAGGGCACTGGGAGCAGAGTGAGAGAGGTGGGCTCCTGGAGGGGCAGAGGTCTCCTCACATGTGTTCTGTCTGTCAGCTTGGGCTGCTGTGACAAAATGCCACAGACTGGATGGCTTAAGCAACAGAAGTTAGTGTTCTTACAGTTCTGGAGGCTAGGAGTCCAGCGTCAAGGTGCTGGCAGCATTGGTTCCTTCTAAGGCCTCTCTTCCTGGCTGTAGACAGCCTCCTTCCCAGTGTGTCCTCATGCAGTCCTTTCTCTTGTTTGTGCACATCCCTGATATCTCTTTCGTGTGTCCTAATTTCTCCTCCTAAGCACACCAGTGAGATTGGCCCACCCTGATGTCCTTGTTTTAACTTAATTACCTCTTTAAAGATCTTATCTCTAAATACAGTTATATTCTGAGGTATGTGGGGCTAGGATTTTAATATATGGATTTGGGGAGCATGCAGTTCAGTCCTTAACGTAGCCCTCCTGCCTTCCCACTAGTTTTCAATGAGTATCAGAGAATGACGGGTCGAGACATTGAGAAGAGCATCTGTCGGGAGATGTCTGGGGATCTGGAGCATGGCATGCTGGCTGTGGGTAAGTGTCTTGGGCTTGCCTTTCCTGCTCACCCTCCAAGGGCTCGTGTGTAATGTTGGTTTTGAGGGTACTCACCCATCCTCTGTTTGAAGGGCGGTATAGTAAAAGAACCACAGGATCCAAGATTGCTAAATTGAGTGTGATGGGAAATCATGCTCCTTCCCAGATCACTGCGTATGTAGTTGAACCCACAACTGTCCTGATGTGTCCTGTTTATATTTCCAGCGCAGCCCTGGAGAAGGGAGCT
>NW_007731938.1:116360-125106 GCF_000696425.1 Galeopterus variegatus
GCATCCAACTCCTCTCCCGGAGGAAGATGACTCATATCCTGCCAAGTTTCCTCTAAAAATACGTCCCTGCAGGCAGTTGTCAGATGTTTGTGATGGAAACATGTGAAAGGGTTTTTGCTTGCAACAGCAAAAGAGGCCCATGCTAAAGGAAAGCTGGCGTAGTTCCCGGGACAATGGTGTGTTTCCTATAGTGCCTGTGTCCTCTGAAGCTGGGCCTCATGCCCTTACTGATTCCGGGTCCCTCCCCGTGTGTGGGCTTGGGTCCCCATTCTGCAGCCCTCACAGCCCTTCTATACTCACTTGGGAAAGTGAGTTTGCCCATTTTTTCACTGTGCTTTTCTTGGTGCTTTCTGGAACCCTTATTTCCCCGTATAGTAAAAGAACCACAGGATCCAAGATTGCTAAATTGAGTGTGATGGGAAATCATGCTCCTTCCCAGATCACTGCGTATGTAGTTGAACCCACAACTGTCCTGATGTGTCCTGTTTATATTTCCAGCGCAGCCCTGGAGAAGGGAGCTGCGGTGTGGGTATTAGTGGGAGAGCATCCAACTCCTCTCCCGGAGGAAGATGACTCATATCCTGCCAAGTTTCCTCTAAAAATACGTCCCTGCAGGCAGTTGTCAGATGTTTGTGATGGAAACATGTGAAAGGGTTTTTGCTTGCAACAGCAAAAGAGGCCCATGCTAAAGGAAAGCTGGCGTAGTTCCCGGGACAATGGTGTGTTTCCTATAGTGCCTGTGTCCTCTGAAGCTGGGCCTCATGCCCTTACTGATTCCGGGTCCCTCCCCGTGTGTGGGCTTGGGTCCCCATTCTGCAGCCCTCACAGCCCTTCTATACTCACTTGGGAAAGTGAGTTTGCCCATTTTTTCACTGTGCTTTTCTTGGTGCTTTCTGGAACCCTTATTTCCCCGTGTGTCACCATAGGTTTCATGGCCTGAGAACCCTAGGGAGGTGCTCATTCTGCTCAGCCCCCCTTTCTTCATGAGGGTCATGGCATCCCCACTTTGCCCTTCCCACCCGAGCAGCACCACGTGTGTCACCATAGGTTTCATGGCCTGAGAACCCTAGGGAGGTGCTCATTCTGCTCAGCCCCACTTTCTTCATGAGGGTCATGGCATCCCCACTTTGCCCTTCCCACCCGAGCAGCACCATGGTCCTCATCGCCACCCATGTTTCTTCCCCACACACCTCCCAGTGTATTGAACTCTGGCCCCCCTGGTTCTTGATCCTTTTGCCATGGTTGCCAGGGAACAGGTGGGGTTGGTGTCCAGGCTCTGTGTTGTTTCTATTCCAAAGAGCTGGAGCCAAGATCATGGGATAATTGAGCCTGGAGCAGCAGGAGGAGAGGAAGATAGATGCAGTGATGGGATTGACCTCTACGCCTCCTAAGAGGACTCTTGTGTGCTCCGTGCCCCTTCAGGCTGCAAGTTTTCTCAGATCTAGTTACGCTGTGTTTCTCTTCCTCCAGTGAAATGCCTCAAGAATACCCCAGCCTTCTTTGCTGAGAGACTCAACAAGGCCATGAAGGTGAGTAACTCCATGTGCAGGGGGTCCAGGTCAGGGATGCCTTGTCCCTTCCTGTGACTAAGGGTAGAAGGCATGAGGGAGAGCCACACCTCAGCTAAGAGGTCTGAGGACTCAGGGGTGGGAGGGGACCAGAGGGCCCCAGGGAGGAGGCCTGTTGCTTACACTCTTGAGTGGACTCTGGACTCTTTTTAGGGACTAGGAACAAAGGACCGGACCCTGATCCGCATCATGGTGTCTCGCAGTGAGATCGACCTCCTGGACATCAGATTGGAGTATAAGCGGATGTATGGCAAGTCGTTGTACCACGACATCACGGTATGGGCCCTCTGGGGGCTGACTGGCTGCCTCTTGGCATCTCGATCACCTGTGGACCTCCCTGGCCTCCCGCTCTCCCTCCTTGGAACATCCATGTGTGCCTCTCATACTGTGCATGGAAGTCTTGTTTAGGGACCTCAGACTTGTTCTCTTCAAATGCTACTTGTTCATCCAGTTGCCCCCAATCAGATTGTAAGCTCCTAAGGGCAGGGTGGGTCTTGACCCAGCTGTGACCTCACCCTGCATCCCCCAGCATGCTGCTCAGTGTCTACCCAATGACATCAGAGAAGACTCAGGACCTCCTGCACCTGGGGCCTGACCTTCAGAGTCCTGCCACTCTGTGAGTCTGTCATCCACCAGTGAGAACTCATGTCCTGAAGTAAATAGTCAACACTAGCGACTGTCCTATCACTGTGTGCCAGAGCCGCGCTGACAGCACATGTGCTTGTCTGGGTGGCCTGATAGTTTAATTCTGAACCTTCATGAACCTTGAAATCGAAGTCACAGGACCAGGTCCTGAGTTCAGACTCACTGGCATTTGATGTTGTCGGGCATGTCATCAAGAGAAGCTGATCTCCAATTCCCTGGCTGGAAAATGATGCTGTTGATAGCAGAGAACTAGTAATTAGCTAATTTCTAATCATTTCCTTCTACCCTACACTCATTGAAGGCAAGGCCTGTGTCTTCTTCCAGATGTCACAAGCCTGCTGGCACACAGGGAATCCTCTGCAAATAACTGTTAGTTCTCTACTCTCAGCAGCAGTGAGTGTAGTAGTCTCTGACAGAGTGGAGATCTGTGGGAACTGGGAGGCTTGAATAATAACAGTATCTGCCATTGGATGGTCATATAAGAGGAGATCGTTTCCTGACCTGAGTAGGACACAACATTGCATTATAACCCCAATCTAATGCAACATACATGCACTGAGGAAAGAACAATATTGGTTAGCCCTGGGTGTTAGTTTTTAGGCTGACCTTAAATTTTTTGTGTGGTTATTTTTTAAATTTTGATAATTGGGGTGAGTGCAGCTTTTCGTTTGTTTTTGTTTGTTTTTTCAAAATCTCTTTAATTTTATTAAGATGTATTTTTACAAATTAAGTTTTTATTTTATTTTAGAATTTATTTTATTTTGGCCACAAAACAAGTCTTAATACATTTAAAAAGACTAAGATCATAGAAAATAATAGAAAATATGTTCTCTGACCACAATAACAGAAGGAAATTTAGAAAACTCACAAATGTATGGAAATTAAACAACACTCTCCTAAATAAACAATAGGTAATAAGAAAAATCACAGAGAAATTAGAGAATACTTTGAGAGAAAAATCAAAGTGCAACATATCAAAATTTATAGGATGAAGGGCTCATGCAGTGCTTAGAAGAAAATTTATACTTGTAAATACCTTTGTTAGAAATAAGAAACATCTCAAATTAATAATGTAAACTTCTACCTTAAGAAAATAGAAAATGAAGAGCAAACGAAACCAAAAACAAGTATAAGTAAGAAATAACAGAGATTACAGCAGAAATGTATTAGTCTGTTTTGTGTTACTATAACAGAAATACCTGAGACTGGGTAATTTATAAAGAACAGAGGTTTATTTGGCTTATGATTCTGGAACAGCTGCGTCTGGCACGGGCCTCAGGCTGCTTCTACTCATGGCGGAAAGCGACAGACAGCTGGTGGGTAGAAACAGATCATATGGCAAGAGGAAGCAAGAGAGAGAGAGGGGAGCTGCTGGGGTCCTTTAAACAACCAGCTCTTGTGGGAACTAATACAGTGAGAACTTAACTACCGCTCCTCCCCCAGGGAGAGCATTAATCCATTCATGAGGGATCCGCCCCCATGACTCAAACAGCTTCCAGAGCACTGCCATGTTGGGGATCAAATTTCCACATGAGTTTTGGCGAGGCCAACACATCCAAACTCCATCAAGAAATATATGAAATACGGAATTAAAAAACAATAGAGAAAAACACCAAAACCAAAAGTTGATTCTTTAAAAAGATCAACAAAATTCGCAAACCTTTATCTAGACTGACCAAGGAAAAGAAAAGGAAGACTGAAATTACTAAAATCAGAAATAAAGCAGGGGCATTATAAAATCAGAAATAAACCTGTCATTATGGTTTTCTGTGATGGTTAAGATTTAGTTTCTTTCTTCTGCTTGTTTGCATTTTTGTTCTGCCAGTGGGTTTTGTTCTTTCCTGTGTATTCATGGTGGTGATTATTGTTTTTCAGATTCCAGATGCAGGATTCCCTTGAGGATTTCTTGTAGGGCTGGTTGTGTGGTGGTGAACTCCTGTAGTTTTTGTTTGTCTGGAAGATACACTATTTTCCCCTTGTTTCTGAAGGATAGCCTTGCTGGGTATAATATTCTTGGCTGGCAGTTTTTTTCTTTCAGTATTTTAAATATATCATCCCATTTTCTTCTGGCAAGTTTCTGTTGAGAATTCTGCTGTTAGTCTGATAGGGGTCTGCTGTTAGTCCCTTATAGGTGGCTGGATGCTTTTCTCTTGCTTCTTTTAAGATTGCCTTTCTGTCTTTGAGCTTTGCCAGTTTGACTATAATGTGTCTTGGAGAAGATAATTTTGGGTTGAATCTGTTTGAGGATCTTTGAGTCTCCTGGATCTGAATGTCTGTGTCTCTCCCTATACCTGGGAAGTTTTCTGTTGTTATTTCATTGAATAGGTTTTTCATGCCTTATCCTTTCTACTCCCCTGCTGGAACACTGATTCCAATGTTTGTGTACTTAAGGTTGTCTGCTACATCTCTTAGATTTTCTTCTTTTTTTTTTTTTTTTTTTCCCCTTTTTGTCTTTTTTTGTGACCGGCAACGGGATCGCAACCCTTAGTGTCGCACCCGTACCGCGACCGGCAACGGGATCGCAACCCTCAGTGTCGTGCCCGCACCGTGCTCAGCCAGTGAGTGGACTGGTCTCTATATGGGATCCGAACCCTCGGCAGGAGCGCCGCACTCAACTGAGTGCGCCACTGGGCCGGCCCAGATTTTCTTCATTTTTTAAAATTATTTTTTCCTTTTTTTGGTCTGCCTGGGTTATTAAGAAAAGACTATCTTCAGGATCAGAAATTCTTTCTTCTGCTTGTTGTAGCCTGCTGCTTATGCTGTAGGTTGTGTTTTTATTTCATTGAGTGAATCTTTCAGTTCAGTGAGTTCTGCTACATTCTTTTTTAAGGTTTTAATCTCGTAAATTTCCTCTTTCATATCCTGGATTTTTTTTCTCATTTCATTATATTGTCTAACCGAGTATTCTCATGTCTCAAATGAATTTCCTTAAGATCGTTGCTTGGAATTCCTTTTCCGTTATTTCAGGGGTTTCTGGCTCTATAGGGTCTGGTATATGAGAATTACTGTATACTTTTGGTGGTGTCACATTCTTTTGGATTTTTGTATTTCTAGTATTGCTATGCTGATGTCTGGTCATCTGGTAGAGCAGTTGTTTCTTCTATTATTCTAGAGTGGGCGTTGGAGAGAGAGACATCCTCTTCTTTTTCTGGTCTCCACTGGTGATTCTCCATGTGATGTCACAGTTGAGTGTCGGGCAGGTTGCCTGCCTGGTGGCTGTGGCTACTGCTGTGGCGTCAGGCCACTTTTGCAGCAGCTGTGGCTGTGGTAGGCCACCCAACTCAAAAGTGATGTTTTCAATGTGCTCTTTCGCCTGCTTCTGGGCAGGGGCACGGCCACTCTCGGCTTCTTGCTTAGGACCATGAGCATTACTGTCTTGCTTGCTTCCGAGCACAGAGCAGCTTTTTGTTTTTTAATGGGGTCATGGAGAAGGCTGAACTTCACTGTTCAGCATCTGTGCTTCCTGCTCCAGGACCAGTGGGGTGGGAAGCTTCCCTAGGATGGGGTCTGCCTCTCTCTACAGGTGCACTGGGCAGAAGAAGGCTGAAAGTCACTGGGTCTCCCTTAACCAATGTCTTCCTTGTTTCTGTATCCAGGGAGACACTTCTGGGGATTACCGGAAGATTCTGCTGAAGATCTGTGGGGGCAACGACTGAGCAGTGACTGTGGGCTTACTTCTGCCCACCTGCCAGCAACAGCGATGCCAGGAAAAGGCCAAAAGAATGTCTGTTTCTAACAAATCCACAAAATAGACCCCAAGGTGTACTCTTCTCCGTCTGCCCCTCCCGATCCATGCATTGTGCTGAAGGACCTGGGTGCGTCTAGAACTCCCTCAGGATGCCTTCCCCTTCTCTCACAGCCCCTTGCTGCTAAAGTAGATGTTTTATTTCCTGACTTGTGCAGTCATTCACCGTTGGTTGCAGCTAAGACTCTTGGCTTCTTTTTAGTTGTATAATTTTATATTTTTATTTGGCGGCATGTTTTCTTTTTTTTTTTTTACAGTCATTGCCAGACAGATACATACAAGTCTGTTTGCTACATACACATTTCTGGTGAGAGTGATTGGGTAGGTGGAGCACCATGTCCTCACTGAGGAGAAAAAAGGAGGAACTTTAAGTGTAAACTTTGCATTGAGTGAGAATGTGTCACGAGCTTTGTTATTGCCAAACACTCCTTTCTAGAAAAAAAAAAAAAAAGGACAGAAAGTCATCTGTTCCATCTTCCATGCAAAACCACGAGAACAAAGCCAGTTCCCTGTCAGTGACAGGGCTTCTTGTAATTTGGAATGTGCCTTAAACCTGAATGTCTGTAGCCAAAAGCTGTGTCCAAATTAAAGTCAGCCAGCTCTGGAACATTCTGGAAATGTCTTCCTGGTACCAGTTTGTTTTCTTCTGCTTCATGATTCTGCCCTGTGGCTCAGAGGTTCCAGCCTTCCTACCAGTGAAAATTCACATAACTCTTGAGAAATTTGTGCTCAGGATTCCCTGAGCATAAGCTAATTTATAGGGACTGAGTTATAAGGACATAAGTAGGGAGGCTCCCAAAATCCATGCTGGGGGACTAGACCCTAGAAAGGTGCAGGGATCTTGGTCAGGTGCAGGTGCAGTGAAGTCCACTGAGGGTCAGGTAGGAAGTATGGTCCTTCACCCAGGTCCTGAAGGAGGGGTATGGGTTGGAAGGTGTGTGCATAATTTCTGGGTAGGCCTTTCAGCAGGGGGCCAGAGAGGAGCGTGGTGACAACCCAGAGAGGCATGAAGCCAGCATCTTCCCTCAAGGAGCCTCCAGTCTTAAGGGTTCTCCTGGCTCTGGTCCCTGGAGGGCCCTCTGCTCCTGGGCTGGTAGTGTTAGGAGGGGGGAGTCCAGAAGGAACAAAGTTTCACTGTGTCATGTTCAAAAGCCCAGAGCTTGCCTTGCTGGTCAGGGGTCTCCACTCCCTTTCTGACCTCCTGTGTTGAAAAGTTTAGAAAGGAGAGAATTCGGAGAGACTAGGGTAGGTCAAGCCTGCTGGGCCCTGGCAAGGGCCCTGGGGAGTGGCTTCTCTGTAGAGTAGGTATCTGCTTGGGGGTACTTTCCTGACTCCTCACTGCACCTAACCACAGTGAGCAGAGGGATGACACCCAAGGGGCGTGGAGTAGCCATGATCTGGGCACTCTCCTAGTTTACAACCTATCTTCTTGAACCAAAGATTGGTGCGGGCACTGGGCTTGGTGGCAGGTCCTGGTCAACACGTCAGCTCTGCTTTAGTTTCTATGCCTGGAGCCTCTTTAGCTGCAGCAGTCCTGCCCGAGCTGAGGTCCTACCTATGCTGGTCTCCCAAGAAATCCCTCCCCTAGGTCAGGCCCCTTGCCAGGTGGGGCCTATCTGAGGGGATGGACTGTGTGGCATTATACAATTTGCCATGGACTCAGGTTGACCCTGGTGGCCTGAGCTGTGACTGCCTAGAACCAATATGTTGTGATGTGACTGTGCACATTCTGTGACATTACTTTGCTGTGATGTCTGCACCAGAGGTCTCAGCCTGGTGCCCAGCAGGCAGTATTGAGCCTGTAGATGTATTTATTTTGGTCCCCAAGGAGTTTTTTCAGAAATAAAAATTTGTTGCCACCATAATGGCTATCCACAAAAACCAAAACCAAAAATAAATATGTTGCCAATATTTAAACATTGACAGATTTCATATTTTTAAAAATCTGGGGAGCTGGCTGGTTAGTGGTGCTGATGACACCAGGGTCAAGAGTTTGGATCCCTGTAATGGCTAGCTGCCACCTGCCCTCAGCCCCCACGACCCTGGCTTGGGAGAGCCCAAGGTGCTTCCTGCGGCAGCTCGGTGGTTGTCGCTGGGCTGGTTGCGGGTGTTGTGGGGGCATGGTTGAGTCGCTAGACCCCCGCTGCCCCAGCTCAAGGGAGCCTGAGCACCTCCTGCAGCGGCTCGCCCACCACTCCCTATTGTTCACACCAAGTCCATGTTACCTACTTGACCCCTGCAGGCCTTTGAATTTGAGACCTCTGGTCTGCACACTTGGGGACCACCTGTGTTCATTCTGGATCTGGTTTTCTCTGCCTTCCTGTGCCTCTGGTTGCCCTCTTGGTTATGCCCAAGGGATCCCCCCCATGGTATAAGTATGGGCTGGAGGATTGCATAAATTCCTCATTGAGATCTCCCCAGAGGCAAAGGCACCTACTGTCTTCTTAAGTCTGTGGGAGATTGGGATCAATCCTGTTGGTTACACTCAGGACAGAAATGGGGAGGAAGACGTGACCTTATGGGTCATCTTTTTGGGAGACAGCTACATTGGGTCCTTTCCTGCCTCCTGGAGATGTTAGTCCAGCCCAGTGTGTGCCACACATCTATCACACTTCTAAAATAGCAACTAGAGGGTGAAGCACTAGATGCATTCCCGGAATGAACTTTCAGTAGCTGTGGGGGCATTGAAAAGAAAACTATGTGTTAGGGGCAGGGCTGGCTGGGACTAGGGTGAGGTGCATGAGGCAAAATTGCTAGTCTACTTGTTCATCAGTTGCCCCCAAACATT
>NW_007731938.1:125433-127131 GCF_000696425.1 Galeopterus variegatus
AAAGTCATGTCAATCAAGAATCCTATATCTGGCAAAATATTCTTCAAAAATGAAGGAGAAATTAAGACATCCTGAATAAACAAAAACTGAGGAAACCTGTTGTTCGTAGACCTGCCCTACGAGAGTTGCTAAAGAAAGTCCTTCAAGCTGAGCTGAAAGGATACTGGACAGTAACTCAAATTCGCATGAAGAAATCAAGAACGCTCATAAAGGTTATTACATAGGTAAATATAAAAGTCAGTATTAATGTATATTTTTGTTTATAACTCCTCTATTTTTTTCTGTATGATTTAAAAGACAACTACACCAAACAATAATTATAACTATGTTGATAGTCATAAAATGCATAAAGATGTGATTTGTAACAATAACAACAAAAGAGCAGATGATGGAGCTATATAGGAACAAAGTTCTTGCACACTATTGAAACTTGGTGTTAATTCAGACTAGATTGTTATAAATTAAGATGTTAATTGTAATCCCGGTAAAACAACCAAGAAAATAACTAAAAAACAGTAAAAGAAATGAGAAGGGAATCAAAATGGTACATTTGAAATCATCTATAACACAAAATATAGTAGTAATAGAATTGAGGAGCAATTCATATTACTTTAGTAATCAATATTATCAGTAGTTACTTCAAATGCAAATGTAATAAACTCTCCAATTAAAAGGCAGAGATTGACACATGTTACAAGAGACAAATAAGAAAATTAAGACACATGTTACAAGAGACAAAGAAGAAAACATTACATTCTGGTAAAATGGTCAGTCTATCAAGATATAGCAATTAAAAACATTTATCCACATAACAACAAAGCCCCAGAGAGTTGGAAACAAAAATTGATAGAATTGAAGAGAGGGATAGTTTAAAAATAACAATTGGAGACTTTAACATCCCACTTTCTCTATTGAATAGAACGATTAGACAAAAGATAAACAATGAAACAGAATACTTGAACAACACTGTAAACCAACTGGACCTAACAGACATGTGTAGAACACTCCACCCAACAACAGAATAAAAATTCTTCTCAAGTGCACATGGAAAATTCTCCATATAGACCATAAAACAATCTAAATAATTTTTTTTTTTTTTTGAGACCGGCCGCACTGTGCTCAGCCACTGAGCTGGTGACTGGCCATCCCCATATAGGATCTGAACCCGCGGTGGGAGCGCTGCTGCGCTCCCAGTGCCGCACTCTCCCGAGTGCGCCACGGGCTCGGCCCTAAATTATTTTTTTTTTAAGTTTGACCACAATGAAATGAAATTAGAAATCAACAATGGATGGAAATCTGGAAAATTTACAAATCTGTAAGAATTAAGCAACACACTCTTTAAGAAAAACCAGTAGGCCAAAGAAGAAATCACAAGAGAAGCCAGGAAATACTTCGAGATTAATGAAAATAAAATCATAACATACCAAAACTTATGGGATACAGTGCAAGCAGTGACCAGGGGAAATTTATAGCTATAAATGCCTACATTAAAAAAGAAAAAAGACCGAAATCAGTAACTAACCTTATACTTTAATGAATTAGAAAATAAACAGAAAACTAAACCCTCAGCAACCAGAAGGAAAGAAATAATAAAGGTTAGAGTGTAGATAAATAGAGAATGCAAAAGCAATAGAATCAATGAAACAAACAAACAAAATGGTTCTTTGAAAATATCAACAAAATTGACAAACCTTTAGA
>NW_007731938.1:127763-129394 GCF_000696425.1 Galeopterus variegatus
GGGGGGGGGATGGAGAAACACTTCCTAATGCATTACAGGAGATGAGTGTTATCCTGGTACCAAAGCCAGACAAAGACATCACAGGAAAAGAAAACTAGAGACCAATGTCCACTATGAAGATAAATGTGAAAATCCTCCACAGAATGCTAGCAAACCAAATTCAGCAGTATACCATGAGGATTATATTCCATAACCAAGTGGGATTTATCCCAGGAATATAAAGGTCCTTCAATATATACAAATCAATCAATGTAATACATGCTAGTAATAAAACGGGGAAAAACACATGATCATCTTAATCAATGCAGAAAAAGCATTTGAAACACCCAACGCCTTTTCATGATAAAAACCACTCAAGGAACTAAGAACAGAAGGGAAATTTCTCACCCTGTTAGAGGGCATCTGTGAAAAGCCCACACTTAACATTGCTGGTGGGAATGTAAAATGGTACAGCTGCAATGCAAAACAGTGATGATTCTTCAAAAAGTTAAACATAGAGTTACCATTTGACTCGGCAATTTCATTCCCAGGTATAGACCCAAGAGAAGTAGAAACGTGTCCACACAAAACCTTGCACATGAATGTCCACAGCAGCATTATTCATAATAGCCCCAAAGTGCAAGCAACCCAAATGCACATGAATTGTTGAACGGATGAGTAATGTGATACATCGTACAATGGAACATTATTTAGCCATAAAAAGGAATGAGGTACTGATACATGACACATCACGAATTAACCTTGAAAACATTATGCTCAGTGAAAGAGGCCAGACACAAAAGGTCACTTACTGCGTGATTCCATTTATATGAAATGTCCAGAGTAGGCAAGTCCATAGAGACGGGAACATTAGTGGTTTCCAGGGTGCTGGTGGGAGGGGAGTGAGGAGTAATTGCTTAATGGATACAGGGGTTCTTTTTGGGTGATGAAAATGTTCTGGAATTAGACAATCGTGATGACTGCACAACATCGTGAACGTACTTGAAGCCACTGAATTTGTACAGCTTAAAATGGTTAAAATAGTGAATCTTATACTGTGTGAGTTTTACCTCAATAGATTTTTTTTCTTTTTCTTTAATGGGCACATGAATCACCTGGAGAATCTCGTTAAAAAGCAGATTCTGATTCAGGAGGTCTGGGTGGGATCTGGGACTCCACGTTTCTGACAAGCTCCCAGGTGATGCTGTGGCTGCTGCTCGTCTAGGGCCACATCTCAAAGGGCTTGTCCACTGTGTCCCGTTAGGGTTCTGGGCCTCGGGAGCCTTGCCTGTGAGAACCAACCCCTGTCCTGTCTGAGCCTCGAGGGGGATGCGGGGGCCTCCGGGCGGGGAGCAGATGGAGAAGGGGCTGTGGTCATAGGGGTCCTTCTGTCAGCAGACAGAGAGGATCAAAGGAGTAGCTTTTATTTCACACAAATCTGGGGAGGAAAGCGAGGAGACAGGGCTCTGTTCTCAGAGGGCCGCTGTCCTGCAGGAATATTGCCTCCAGCTGCTGGGCTCTCCCACCTCCGGCGCTCAGAAGCCACCTGAAAGAAAGGGGCGGCCTGAAGTCAGCTAGCTGGGGTGCTGACGGGTCCTTCGTCTCAGTGGTGGCCAGCAGCTTCCTTCCCTCCCTTCCCAGTCCGCTGGGAA
>NW_007731938.1:130458-132335 GCF_000696425.1 Galeopterus variegatus
GGTGGGGAAAGAACTGGGTGCCATGGGACCTGGGTGCTGCTTGTTCAGGCTCTGCCCCTACCTGGCTCAGTTTTCCCAGATGACAGCACCCTAGGGGGCTCTGTAAGGCCCCTCATGGTTCTGGCACTCAGTGGGTTCACTTGGTCACAGGTTTGGCATGGAGCAACTTGAATACTTTTCTCCCTTTGAGACTTTGCACTCTGTACCTCACGTTCCTTTTGTTGCCCCGCCCCCTGGTGGCATCTCTGCCAAATAACAGGTTTGAAATTTTGAAATTTTCTTTATTCAGGGTTAGCATTTTTTTTTGTGTGCCATGGATCCCTTTGGCAGTCTGGTGGAGCCTACAGACTAACTCTCAGAATAATAATTTAAATGTAAAAAACAAAACAGGATTACCAAGGACACCAATTGCATTAAAATATTATTCAAGCATAAAAAATTAAATTTTTTGATATAATACCATATGTACTTATTAACTCACTAAATAACATGATTATATCGGGCTTAACAATTACTGTCATTCTGGCACAAGGAGGAGTGTAAATGATATGTTAAGATATTCATAACAACTATAAGAGGATGAAATTATCTGTGATTTCTATTGATTATGAAGTCACAGTATTGTTAATACTGCTGTGGCTTGCTGTCTGTATTTATAATGAAGGGGAATGCTAAATTCCAACTAAAGGCCTGTGACAATAAAAATATAATTTTTTCCCCCCACACAAGTTTATGGACCCGAGTTACAAACCGTGGGTATGTGACAATCACGGTGAGTGAATTTCCACCTTGCCTTCCAGTAATTTTGCACGGATCTCTGGCTGTGTGTAAGCAAGGCCCCAGGGGAGGCAGGTTCTTTTGGGACAGATAGGGCAGGGAGATGTTTAACTGGTGGCCAGGGGGCAGGATCGGCCTGGATTTCCTGACATTCCAAAGCAAAGGTTGCATCTGTGCCCAAAAAAGTTATCAGCTTGGCGAATGGTTCTGAAGCTGCATACCTTCCCAAATCACCCTTATTACCTCCTCGATGACGTCTAAATGGCTTTGGACAGCCATGTGTCTGTCACACCCTGTGTTCCAAGCTGGGTCTCCTTGGGAGGGACTGAAGGGTTCGGCAGCTGTGGGAAAATAAGTCTTGTCACTGTGGGGCCCTTGGTTTCCCAGTAACACCAGAGACCCCTGTAAAACACTGGGCTCAAGTGAGGTGGGTCCTGAAAACAGCCACAGGAGTGCCAGAGGAATGCTCAGGTGTAGGTCAGTGTGCAAGTGTGACCACCCCAATCACTCACCTGTCTCTGTGGCCACAGTCACCTATGGACCCAGGTGATGCCTCAACTGGGGAAAGTCAGGAAGGGAGGAACGTTCTCTCCTGGTTTCAGCCAGGGAGAACTGCCTGTGCAAAGACAGAGAGGCAAGGAGCAACATGGCTTCTTGCAGAAACCCTCCAGGGAGCTTGGAGCAGTTGGAAAATACAGGTTGGAGGGAGATGAGACTGGAGAGGTGAATCCTGGAAATGAAACCAAGGGCCTTTATCCCAGGGCCTTAATAAACCAATTATGATGTTTACTTGGGGGTTTATGCAACAGAAGAGCCACAGAGTCGTACATGAATTTCTAAAATACAGAGAATGGACTGGGAGAACATGTCTTCGAAGACAAGAGGTTACTGCAGTAATCAGGGTAAGAAGTGACAAAGGAGGGGCTGGCCGGTTACTCAGCTCGTTAGAGCACAGCCTTATAACACCAAGGTCACGGGTTCAGATCCCTGTACCGGCCAGCTGCCACACACAAAAAAAGCAATGAAGAAGTGATGAACTTAGGCAGCAGCTTAGGAATAGAGAGGATGAAAATGAGTGGAGATTGATTCGTTCAAACACA
>NW_007731938.1:133431-145118 GCF_000696425.1 Galeopterus variegatus
TCAGCCAGTGAGCGGGAACCGGTCTCCACATGGGATCCGAACCCTCGGCAGGAGGGCCGCCACGCTCCTAAGCGGCACACTCTCCAGTGCGCCACCGGGCTGGCCCTCGGCTCACTTTCTTTCAGAGATGTTTTAGCAGCAGCATTGACACTGGGGACCAGTGAGTAAGAGCTGACATCTGATGAATCCTTACCGTGCACCACGAGGTGTGCTGAGCAAATGAGCTAACTCAGTCAGCCTCTCCAACAACCTGTTGTTGTCCCGAATTTACACACTGGGAAATTGACCCCCAGAAGGGTGAGACAATATGTCCAAAGTCACACCAGACATCTTAGAGCCCTGGCTCTGAGCTCAGGTTTCAGAGTTGGTGGCTCTGAGATGCGTGTGGGACTTCAGAGTTGGCTGGAACCTTGGAGAATGCTGATACTCAGGAAGGAGGGTGCTGTCCCAGAGGTCAAGAGGCCAAGAGCTTTGCAGATTCTACAGAGCATGAAAAAGTCAGCTTGCCTACAGCAACAGGGAGGTCTAGCAAGGTCAGGACTGAAAAACAGAGCAACATGCTAGTCACTGCTAAATTCCACGCAGCACATTTTGCTGAGTGGTGGGGCAAAGTGGAGTTGAGATGGTGGTGGGACGAGAGGGGCGGGTGAGTTTGGGGGTGAGAACGTAGATCCTGGAGAACTTTTGCACAAAGCTTGGCCGTGAAGGAAAGGAGGTCAGATAACAAGGTCTGGAGAAGTGTTGATTGTTGTCTTTCATTTCTTAAAAACTGGAAAACACACCCATACTTACAGGCTGGGAACAGGAAGACAGGAGAACTGAAGGGAGGCATTGCCCAGAGAGACGGGAGGCCGTGGAAGAGACGGGGTAGGGGCAATGCATGGATGAAGAGAGGGGACACAGCAAAGGGTTTCTAGCAACATAACCTTCTACTTAAAGGCCAACACGTTGAGTTGCCACCTGAAGCCTCTATTTACTATCTGAAGTTAGAGTGTAATCCGCTGCTGAAAACCCATGTTGGGAGGAGAGCTGGTGGTTAGGTTTTCAGGAATTCTGTGAGTGGATTGTTAAACAGTCATTAAAATGCGGCCATGGTAAGAATATTTACACTGACACCACAATAGTCAGCAAATACTGTTTGTTTGCTTTTTGAGTCAGTCTATCAGTGCACCACCGGGTAGGGTACCTGAGTAGAGAGAGGGTTAAAAGGGGATGCAGAGAATGAGGGAGGTGGTGTGGGAGGACCATGCAGGGTGAGCTGGCCCCAGTGAGGAAGCCTAGAAGCGCCAGCCACCCCCCAGCAGCACACAGCAAAGACAGGGGCAGAACGGAGCTGAGACCTGGGGTCTGCAGGACGAGTGTGGTGGGGTCAAGGAGCCCAGGAACTGAGACTTGACCAGCAAGGGACTGAACAGACGAGCTCTGGAGTCTACTTGGATAAGGAAGGAAATGAGGCCAAGAAAAGGGCCAATAAATAGAAATGGGGGTGCTGAAGGGACCAGAGGTCTTGATGAGGTCATGGTGGTAACAGAAGGAACACGTGGTCATGGGTATTGCAAGCTTAGCTTTTAGAGATGGAGCAGCTTCAGATGGTGACATTCTCAAGGCTGTGCCCATGGACATGGGCATCTGATGCAGAGTTTGGGGAAGAGCTACTGGACTCGATCTCCATAATGCAAAATGCTTGTAACTGTCAGGACTCAGTGCTGGACGGGTTAGCCAAAGGTACATTTACTGCTGCCTAGAAGGCTGGCAGGCTCAAGGTAAGGTCGGAGATGGTGAACTGCTTTGCTGGTGAGAATGTGTAACTCTAAGGGTGAGATAGGGTGACCCCCACTTTCGTAACATACGAAATTCGCTTCTGTGAAACTACTTGCTGTGTGACAAGGTAGACTGATTAAGTTTAAATAGTGTTTGACTTGCTTAGAAAACGTTGTTTGAAAATCCCCCTCAGCTCTTCAACCCCCTTGATAGAAGTTAAAAGCTAAATATTAGCCTGCACTTAGAGAAGTTGGAATTTTGCTTGCTGTTTCCCACCCAAGCTGCCCCTGAGCGATTAACTGGCTTGTTTCAGCTTCTGCTATCAGCTTGCGCTAGGCCCCCCACACCCCTCCTCATGCCAGGAGGGTATGTGTGTATGTGTGTGACTATTTGATCATTTTAACTGTGTGACTAATGTAAAAATGTACCTTTTTTTTTTTTGGTGACCGGTAAGGGTATCGTAACCTTTGGCTTGGTGTCGCCTGCACCACGCTCAGCCAGTGAGCGCACTGGCCATCCTTATATAGGGTCCGAACCTGCGGCCTTGGCACTGAGCACCACTGCGCTCCCAGTGTCTCACCCTCCCGAGTGAGCCACAGGATCGGCCCTAAAAATGTACCTTTTAAAAGACTCTCTAAACTTCAAGTCAGGGCTGCTCTCTTCTGAGACTTTCTTGGAGGGACAGTTGCTAGCCGGCCAATAAAGATCCCCTTTTAAATTCTCAATTGGGTATTTCTGGTTCCTTTTCCATGTGGCAGCCTCACAATATTTGGAAGCCCATGCGAGATTTCCTGTCGCTCGCTTAAAGGAATCAGAAAAAGCAATGCTCCAGACGAGGAGCAACGTGACGAGCCTCCCTGGGGGAGCTCCCCTCCCAGGGCCAGGGCTAATCTTGCCACAGATTTAAATTTTTCAATTGGCATTGGGGTTTTTGTTGACATGGCTTTGCATCCTGGTCAGTATTCTGCGTCGTGGACCTCTGGAGGTAAGCTTAGTAGGCTTGTGTGAGTCAGGCGTGGTAAGCGTGGTAAGCTTGGTAGGCTTAACAGCTTACGTGAGAGGTAAGCTTTGTAAGCTTTTGAGATCTCACGTGGAGTGGTAACAGAGCTCTGATGCAGGACTGTGTGGAAGGCTGGACACAGCATGAACTTCCCAAGTCCAGGGACCCCCAAGACGTCACTTTGGTCTCAGTAATGGTTTAGAGTTTAAGTGTTGAACATGGCCATTGTCTGTGTCTTTTGTGTATTGTCAGTTAAGTGTATGTCTCTAACTGTGGGTAAGGTTTCTCCCAACAGGTCTGGGAGATAATCTCAATCCAGCATTTCCTTACCCTTCATTGTCTCCCATTTGCCTTTACAGGACATGATAAGTGTCTGCCACCCTGTGTCTCTAACCTTTATTGTGCTGCTCGTCTTAACCCTAACTATAGGATTAGTGTCTGTAGCCCCAAAGGATTGCACCAATATAGAAAAGTTTTTCTTAGCACTCCTGTGCCTTCTATCCGTAGGGTGTTTCCTAGCACTTTTGTTGAGCCAGTGCTCCTTTTAGATCAAGGAACCCTACTCTTGGAGTAAAGATATTTTGTGTGCTGATCAGTAAAATGTGCGAGAGCAACTCCAAGCCCATTAGTGGGGCAACCCCTTTACTAGAGAAACCAAATAGGCAGAAAGAGAAAATTCTGGTTGCTAAACCCATCCCTCCAACAGGTTCTGCCATGCTGCCTGCACCTGACGTCCTGCAGGCAACTTCCGAAGATCTCATCGAGCTCTACGCCCCCCTTCCTGTTTCTCCCAGTGCGCCTCCACCCTACCCCCTCTCCCCTGACTCCACTGAACTTCTTAGCCCTCCTCATACTCGGAGTGTCACTGCTTACCAGCCTGACTCTGCCCCCACCTCTTCTAGTCTTTTACCTGCACCCCTGCTCCCCCTGTGCCAAGCTCCCCTCCCACCGGGAACCCCCCAGGACCAGGCACCATTCATGGTGTACATGCCCTTCTCTACTAGTGACCTATGTAACTGGAAAAATCAAAATCCCTCTTTTTCTGAGAAACCCCCAGGCCGCATCTCCCTCTTGGAGGCTGTGTTCTTTACCCATCAGCCCACCGGGGATGACTGTCAACAACTCCTCCAGACCCTCTTCACTTCAGAGGAACGTGAGCGCATTTGCCGGGAGGCTTGAAAGACTATCATTGGTGTAGATGGCCGGCCCTCTGATGACCCAGTTTGCCTTGACCATGTGGTTCCCCTTAGTCGACCCAGTTGGGACCCCAGCACAGACCGAGGTAAGGAGGCTCTCGATCAGTATCGCCAGACTCTCCTTAGAGGGCTCCGTGCTGCTGCCCGGAGGCCCACAAATCTTTCAAAGGTGAGCAAAACTATCCAAAGGGCAGAGTCCCCAGCCGCTTTTCTGGAATGCGTCATGGAAGCTTATAGGGTCTGTACTCCTGTGGACCCAGAGGCCCCAGAGAACCGATAGGTGATTAACATTGCCTTTGTTACCCAGTCAGCCCCAGACATTGGGAGGAAACTTCAGAAGCAAGAAGGGTTTGAAGGAAAGCTGTTATCTGAGCTAGTTGAAATAGCCCAACAGGTCTATAATGCCAGAGAGGGCCCAGAAGAAAGAGATAAAAAGGCCCAACTATGCACCCCAAAGCCACCTACTTGGGGTATGAATTAAAGGAAGAAAAAAGGACCTTATCCCCAAGGAGAATAAAACAATCCTAAGGATCCCAACCCCAAAAAGTAAAAAGGAAGTCCATGAATTTTTGGGCAAAGTAGGCTACTGCTGCCTCTGGATACCCAGGTTTGCTGAAATAGCCAAGCCCCTATACTCTAGCACAGGGGGAAAACATACTTCCCTACAGTGGACTGAGGTTGAGCAAAAGGCTTTTTAATCAGAAACAAGTGCTCACCACAGCACCTGCTCTAGCCCTGCCAGATGTGAATAAGCCCTTTACCCTGTTTGTCGCTGAAAAATAAGGCATAGCCAAAGGAGTGCTCACCTAGGCCCTGGGGCCATGGAAGAGGCCTGTGGCCTATCTCTCCAAAAGGCTGGACTATGTGGTAGCCAGATGGCTCACTTGTCTCCGTGCCATAGTGGCAGCCACCCTGCTAGTGAAGGAGGCTGACAAGCTAACAGTAGGGCAGGATATAAGCCTGGTGGCACCTCACTCGATGCTAACTCTTTTAAAGAGTGCTCCTGAGCATTGGCTCACCAAGGCCCACATCACTCAATATCAAGCCTTGCTCTTAGATCAACCTCAAATAAAGTTTCCTAAGACTACAATCCAGCAACTCTCCTCCTGGATGACGACCCAGAGGAGCCTCTCCATGACTGCCTTGAAACCATAGAAGCCCTCAAAGGACTCCGACCAGACCTGACAGATGTGCCCTGGATGGAACCTGATAAGGTGATGTTCACAGACAGAAGCAGCTTCATCACCGATGGGATCAGGTATGCCAGGGCAGCTGTAGAGATGCTGGAATGGGTCAATTGGGCACAAGCTTTAGACCAAGGCACCTCTGCTCAAAAAGCTGAGCTTATAGCCTTAACACAGGCTTTAATATATGGAAAAGACAAAACTGTCAATATATATACTGACAGTAAATATGCCTTTGCTACCAGCCCACATGCACGGGGCTCTTTATAAGCAAAGAGGATTAATAACATCAGAAGAAAAGGACATAAAAAACAAGGAAAAAATTTTGGCTCTCCTAAAAGCTATCTGGTATCCTAAAAGGTGGCCGTCATACATTGCTGAGGACACCAAAAAGGTGACTCAATTAAAACCCAAGGAAATGCCCTTGCTGATCAAGCAGCAAAGGAAGCCGCATTAAAACTAGTGGGGCCAACAAAGTACATGGTGTTCATACCGGCACCACAATTGCCACCAGCCCCACACTGTACAAAGGAAGAAATCATTCATGCAAAGGCATTGGGCACCTCAGATAATGATGCAGGATGGAAAGTTTTGCCAGATCAAAGGATCTACCGACCGAAAGCTCTAGGTAGACTATTAATAGAACAGCTTCAACAGGGGACACACCTTGAAGCTACTAAGCTAATGAAATTGTTGTGGAAAAATTATTATGTTCATAATTTGGATAAACTAACAAAAGACTTTGTGAGATGCTATGAGGCCTGCTCCCAAATAAACCCAGGACAAAAGTCTGAGGTACCTGCAGGAACCAGAGCATGAGGATCCAGTTCTCGAGAACATTGGGAAATTGACTTCACCAAGGTAAAACCTGGATAATATGGGTACCGCTTTCTCTTGGTATTTGTTGACACCTTTTCGGGTTGGGTAGAGGCTTTTCCTACAAAGTCTGAAACTGCTCAGATAACACTTAAAAGGTTATTACAGGAGATTGCTTCCAGATTCGGCCTGCCTATATCCTTGGGGTCTTGAGATAGAGTGACCCCCACTTTCATAACATACGCAATTTGCTTCTGTTGAAACTGCTTGCTGTGTGACAAGGTAGATTGAATTGCTTAAAAAATGTTGTTGTTTGAA
Source organism: Galeopterus variegatus (assembly GCF_000696425.1). Taxonomy (NCBI): domain Eukaryota; kingdom Metazoa; phylum Chordata; class Mammalia; order Dermoptera; family Cynocephalidae; genus Galeopterus; species Galeopterus variegatus. The sequence continues at coordinate 139,707 of NW_007731938.1, forward strand.
AACCCCTCTCGGCTCTTTAACCCCCCTTAATAGAAGTTAAAAGCTAAATATTAGCCTGCACCTAGAGAAGTTTGAATTTCGTTTGATGTTCCCCACCCAAGCTGCCCCTGAGTGATTAACGGGCTTGTTTCAGCTTCTGTTATCAGCTTGTGCTAGGCTTCCCCCAATCCCCTCCTTACCCCCCTGAGAAATTAACTGGCTTCTTTCAGCTTCTGTTATCAGCTTGCGCTAGGCCTCCCCAACCCCCCTCCTCATGCCAGGAGGGTATGTGTGACTATATGATAACTATAAGTGTGTGACTATTTGATAATTTTAACTGTGTGACTAATGTAAAAATGTGCCTTTTAAAAGACCCCTTAAACTTAAACTCAGGGCTGCTTCCTTCTGAGACTTTCTTGGAGGGACAGTCACCGGCCCAGCCAATAAAATCCCCCTTTTAAATTCTCAATTGGGTATTCTGGTTCCTTTTCCATGTGGCAGCCTCACAACAGTCTGACAATGGTCTGGCTTTTACAGCCCCAATTTCTCAATTATTAGCAGAAGCATTAAAGATAAATTGGAAATTACACTGTATTTATAGGCCACAAAGTTCAGGACAGGTAGAACGGACGAATAGAACCTTAAAAGAAACTCTTACTAAACTAAAAGTAGAGACTGGTGAAAACTGGGTGAGTCTCCTTCCTTTTGCCCTACTATGGGTCAGATGTACACCCTATGTAAAAGGAATCACTCCTTATAAAATAATGTTTGAAAGGCCACCCCCTTTGTTACCACATCTCAGGGATAAAAAACTTGCTGAAATCACTAATCACAACTTATTTCAGTCTCTCCAAGCCCTTCAACAGATGCTGGGCCAAATTCATCATCTGATTTGAGAAGCCCACCCTCTGACAAAGAACCTGATGCCACATTTGCACCAGCCAGGGGACTCGTCTGGGTAAAACACCACCACCTATCCACCCTTGAGCCCAGATGGCAAGGACCCTTCCCGATTGTCCTGACCACCCCAACAGCTGTGACGGTTACCAGAAAGAGCCATTGGATACATCACAACCAACTCAAATGGGCCTCCGAACCAGACTCATCAGACCCAGAATGACTCCAGGAAAGATGGACAGTCCAGCACTCACCAGAAGACCCGCTAAAGACTCTCTTGCTTGCCCCCTTGATTGTATTGATTGTCTTTCACCATGTAATGCCTGTATTGGGAATGCACATCAGCCTAAAAATTAAACTTGGGAGTTAAGGGCTATTGACATGTGAAAAGTTATTAAGAATGTTACTACCTCAGGGGCCTCAACCTTCCTAGTTGATCTCTGTGATTAATGTGGGGTCCCCAACCCAATGAACTGGCAGCCAAGCTGATGTCAGTATCTCCCCCACATTGATATATAAAGAAGGGGGATTTATGTGTAGCCCTCAGTGAAGCTTGTCGTTTCTACACCAACCATTCAGGTGTCATTAGGAACAGCCTTGCCTTAGTCAAAAACACATTAAAGAAAGAAAAAAGTCATATAATAACAACAAAAATTGGTATAAGAGCTTCTTCTCTTGGTCACCTTGGTTAACGACTTTAATAACAGCAGTTTCAGGGCCCCAGTCCTCTTCCTCCTCCTAGTCACTATTGGACCTTGCCTGGTCTCCCCCCTCATTAGTTACATCCGAGAACAGGTACGGTCAATTAAACTCCTTGTCTTACATACCAAGTATAATAAATTAAGTACTGAGGAATCAATGATTTGATTACTTCCTAAAGAGGAGTTGGAAATGAGATAGGGTGACCCCCACTTTCATAACATATGAAATGTGCTTCTGTGAAACTGCTTGCTGTATGACAAGGTAGATTGATTAAGTTTAAATAGTGTTTGAATTGCTTAGAAAACATTGTTTGAAAATCCCCCTCAGCTCTTCAGCCCCCTTGATGGAAGTTAAAAGCTAAATATTAGCCTGCACTTAGAGAAGTTGGAATTTTGCTTGCTGTTTCCCACCCAAGCTGCCCCTGAGCGATTAACTGGCTTGTTTCAGCTTCTGTTATCAGCTTGCGCTAGGCCCCCCAACCCCCCTCCTCATGCCAGGAGGGTATGTGTGTGTGTGTGTGACTATTTGATCATTTTAACTGTGTGACTAATGTAAAAATGTACCTTTTAAAAGACCCTCTAAACTTCAAGTCAGGGCTGCTCTCTTCTGTGACTTTCTTGGAGGGACAGTCACTGGCCAGCCAATAAAGACCCAATTTAGATTCCAAATTTTGACTCATTTGTCTCAGCTGAAATGGGAGCAGTCAGCCTGGAAAGACTTCGAGGAGGTAGGCGGGGCTGTTCTCCTGCACAGGGCGGGCTGTCCTGGGAGGAGGGGCTCTGTGCTCATGTGAGCGTGTGTACACGTGTGCACACCCTCTACAGGCTCTGCCTCTCCCAGTGCCTGACTACTCTTCCCCTCACAGCCTACCCCCAGCTTAGGCCAACAGGAAGCAGTGCGACCCTGCTGGCCAAGTGGAAATCTGCCAGCTTCAGAAGTCACAAATGACATGAATCTGCTCCTCTCCATTGGTCTAAAACACCCTGTTTTCTATGTGTCTGTGATGAGGTCTAACTAGGCTCCAAAACCCTCCAGGGAAAAGGCTGGGCTGAGGCCCCTCTCCACAATCGCACAGCACTAATCACTCACATCTGAACAGAACTGTGCTCTGCGCATCACGGAACAACTGTCCACGAGCTCGTCCAGGCCTCGGAGGAGTTCAGTGAGAGGGGAAGCCTGGAGCAGGGCCTCACGGCCACCCCGCACGGCCTGCTCCCTGCCCGTGGCTCCTTGCCACAGCGCCACTGGCCTGAGTGCACTATGGCAGAGCACCCACTGGAGACCCCAGTTCTCAGCCTGGTTCACCACTAACTGGCAGGGGCCTGTGGAATTTCTTCTCCTCCATACGCCTCTGCTACCTCTTCCATAAAATGGGGTGGGGTGGGCCTGAGACACTGCTCATCCCTCATTCTCCTCTGTCTTCAGAGCCTGCTGACAGGCCTCAAAAATCAGCTACAAGGACAGAACCAGGGTGAGGAAAGGAGGAGTTTCTTCTTGGACCAGAAGCTCCAGTAAGGCAAGAAGTGGGCACCTTCCATTCCCACAAGTGTGCATGCACGCGCGCGTGCACACACACACACACGCACGGCTGCAGGAAGCTCAAGCAAGAGAAGTGGGAAAGACTGAAGGGTTATCACAATGAACCCTGAACAGACAAGGCTGTGGCTCCCCAGTGTTCCTTTCCTCACTTCCTTCCCTCCTGCTCTCCCTGCGCTGCCAGCTGGGAAAAAGACCTCCTTAGATGCTGGGTTGTTTTCTCTGGCCTGCCTCCTGCTCGGGGCCTGACGTGCACCCTGGACGGGGGCCATGGGTGGAGCAGCATCCTGCGCTGGGGAGAGCAGGCTGCAGCTGGAACCCAGAGGCCTGGGGGCAGGCACTTGGCTAGCTGGTCCAGTTAATGACACGCAAGCACTGGGTGTGTCCCCTCCCACTTACAGACCTTACAGGGAGACCTTTTGTATCCAGGACCCAAACAATAAGAAAGCAGCCACAACGACTCAAATGATTTCTGCACACTGGGTGGTGAGAAGTATTTTCTCAGTGCTGACTCTGAAGTGCTGCTGTCCCTTCTGAGTCATCAAAGTCCCACCCTGCTTTGACCAGCAACACTGGCCACTTGGGGGTTAATTATATTTGACCACATTTAATATAACAGAATAATAAATTTTACCATATCCAATATCTGTATAAAAATTTGCTATTCATTCAAAACCATAAATGGTTTTAAAATTTTTCTTTTAAAGCTGCATAATACTATTTTCAAATGATTATATGAAGAACTCCAATATGTGAAGCTGTTCTGGCTGAAACAGGAGGGGGACCCTTGAGCTCTCTAACAGAGAGCTTAGATTCTGAGGAACATTTTGTTTTGTTTTATTTTGTTTGGGGAGGGATGTGTCCTGTCTTCCCTGGTCTTTGACCATTTCCAGACCTGCCTTGAGTATCACTCTGAGAACCTACTGATGTCATTCCAATACATTCAGTATCTGGTTAAGTTAGTATTGTACTTGGGATGCAAGCTAAGCTGCTATAACAAACAGCCTCCCTCAGGGGGTTAGTGAGAAATTGGTAAAGGGTCACAAAGAACGATTACATTGTGTAATGACGAATGTACTAATTATCCTGATTTGATCACCAGGTATTGATATTCAACTCTGTACCCCACAAATACGTATAATCGATTATATTTCAATTTAAAAAAGGGAGCCCCTTTCAATTATACTCTTCTTTATTTCTCTTTTCTATATCAGTTCAGAGGTAGAATGGCCAGTGATGAGGGCTGGCAGGCAGTTCTGCTCCTTGGGGCCATCTGGGAACCCAGATTACTTCTGTCTTGGAACACTGTGTTTTTTAACCCACTGAACTATAATGTACTAAAAACACACTCTGAAAACCCCAGGGTGCTGAGAAGGTCTAAAAAGCCATTCAAGGGTTGGCCAGTTAGCTCAGTTGGTTAGAGTGTGGCCTTGTTAACACTAAGGTCAAGGGTTCGGGTCCCATTACCAGCCAGCTGCATTTGAAAAAAAAAAAAATTAATTATAAAAGTCCATTCAGGATAAACCTTGCTGTGTGTGCTGTGGAATGAACACAAGCTTGCAAGTTGGAGATGCAGTCCCATTCCATGACTTTCTGGTGCTGTGCCCTCAGCGTCCTCCTCTAAGGGATCTGCCCTGCCCTGTCTACCTTGCAGGACTGCTGTGTTGATCAAAGGAGATCCTGCATTTGAAGATGCCTTGGGATTGCCAAGTGACATGCAAATGCCACATAGGGGTATTTACTAGGCGGGGAGACCAAGGCTCAGGAAAAGAAAGCACTGAGCAAGTAAGTCACTGAAGCTCAAACCAGGACACTCTCCACATGAGGTTAGTGCCCTCTGCTCACTCTGACCAGGTCTCCTCCAGATGGAGAGGTGTCTGCTCTAGGACTAAGCCCTTGCAGGGAGTCAGATGGTGCAAGGGTCCAAGGAATGCTTGGCATGGGCTTCTCAACAAGGACACAAAAGGCTCAGCCCTGACTCGGCTCTCTGGGTTCTCTGTTATAGACCAACACCACTTGCTGGATCCCTGGTTTCTTTACCTTTAGAATGGGCATAGCTATACTCTATATTCCAAGCACTATTGATTTGTGATCACTTATCACGTGCCAAGCTTTTTGTGGAGAGTTTACTTGGGAGATCTCATTTAATTTTATCTGTGAGGTCAGTACTCTTATCTGTACCCCTACTGCTTATTTTTTTTTTTTTTTTCAAATCAGAAAAGCAAAGATCGAAGAGGTCAAGGTTGAATAATATGACCAAGATTACACAGCTAGTAGGTTGTGGCAACAGGATCTGAG
>NW_007731939.1:0-9474 GCF_000696425.1 Galeopterus variegatus
AAATGAAATTTTTAGAATGTGATTACCCAACACCTGTTGGTAACCTTTCTAGAACACTCTGCAGAGTCGTGGGGGGTGGGGGGGAAGGGGGCATCTGTCACACCGAGTCAGGAGGGAGGGCCTCTGGTGCCTTAGGGGTGAGGACTCAGGCTGGCACTGGCTGATCTCAGACGTGACCCTGAGCCTCCTGAGTCCTGCCCCTCAGCAGCCAGGTGTGGCTGAGCCAGGCCCCATGACCCCATCAGATGCTCCTTCCATGGGGACCCAAATGTGTGGCTGTTCCCTCATCATGGGGGCTGAAGCTGTCTTGATCTTGAATCAAAATTCAGCCTCCTCTCTGGCTTTTCCCCAAAACCCATCACATCAAGCATATGGTAGATTTCATAATTTTATTAAAGTTTTTGGGGGTCCCAAGGATAGAGCATGTTGCACAATCTGCTGGAGCAAGCAGGACTAAAGCCATGTTGGGACCCAAAACCGCCTGGGCTGTGAGTTTTTTTAAAAAACAGGGTTTTTTTTATACCTCTCTTCTTGTCCCCTGACTTTATCTTGTTTGCTGAACAGAAAACAAGGCTGTTGAAAGCTAATCTGTACCTTGCAAAACAAGTTTCTCTTTGAGGCTTGCAGAATTCCAAGAAGTAATCAAGGCCAGCCAGAGACCTGCAAAGCTACATGGAGACTTTACAAAGAAGCAAATCAAAATCCTACAGGACCCTAAGATAATGTCAAGGACGAGAACAGAAACCAGACAAAGCCTTGGTGAGAACTTGCACCTGGCTCCTTGCACGAAGCCCTCACAGCTCACGTCCCCCTCCCTCCTGCTTTTCATTCCCACGTTCCATTCTCTCAGCCTTTTAAAAACCCCTCAGTAAATCTGAGTCTTTGAGATGACTTTAGTCTGGCCATTGTCTTTCAAGTTTACCAGGAAGACGAGTTAGCCTAACATCTCCCTTAGGTCACCGGGATTCCTGCATAAAGCTGACCTCCTATTCCACCAATTTAACTTTTGGGTCACTTGTTTTTGTTTGGAACAGCCAGAGTTGCGTTCAATAACAAACCTATGGCAATCCCAAGAGAAATCCCTGTCGCATGCGAGTCTCCTCCCAAGGCAGCTCACTAACATCACCGCAACAGCCGTGATGAACGGCCCGTGGGGTGCGGGACCATCTTGGTCTCCAGCATGTTCTTCTGGAGACTGTTTCTCAGCGTGGAACGTAGAGCCCAGTGTCTGCCCCCAAGCTCTGCCCACACCCTGGAGACTACGAGCAGCCCTCTCCATTCTCCTGCCCAGGAGACAGAGGTGGCTATAAAGAAACCCTCCTGTAGGGAAACTGGGCTGCAGGACGGCCTTCCTGCTGCTGCTGCGGGGCTTCTAGGACCATGCCCTCAGCAGTTCCCACCTTTCCTTTCCCCTCCCTGAGCCCCACTCTGCCTGCCATGGTTCTGTCACCTTCTCAGGCTCCCGGGACACTTTGAGCCAAACTGAGGCCCATCTCCTCTGCATCCTTTCTGTTCCACTCCTTTCCCCTCCCTGAGCCCCACTCTGCCTGCCATGGTTCTGTCACCTTCTCAGGCTCCCGAGACACTTTGAGCCAAACTGAGGCCCATCTCCTCTGCATCCTTTCTGTTCCATGATGATGTAGGGTTCATTCAACCTGTGAAATGGGCTGAAAGGAGCATGAGTGGTCGGGTAAGGTGCAGACTTTCAGCTAGGGTGGTAGCCCCTGCCAGCTCCCTTGCTCCTGGACACAGCCTCCTCTGAAACAGGGCAGGGTGGGCCAGTCCCAGCCCTGAACACCTCATGTCTTCTGGTCAGAGGTGGGCATATGTGGATTGCAGACCTCGCCCTCCTAAGGGGCACAGGCTTCTGGACAGAGGACACAGGCAAGGACCCAAGAAGCACCGTAGACAGGAAGAAACCCTCAAGAAATCGGCCTCCTGTCTGTGAGATGCTCAGGCCTGCTGCCTGCCAGCCCCTACTGAGACAACTGTAGCTGGCTCCTTTTCCTCGCCTTCCCCACCAGGCTCTCCTTTATTTTGCATTCATTCATCCATCCTATATTTCTTGAGGGCTTTCTATGTGCTAGACCCTATTCTGGGATCTGAGAATCCAGAAAAGAACAAGACAGACAAGTCCTGCCCTCATGGAGCTTACAATCTGGTCAGCAAGCTGGGGCAAAATAAGCAGATGTCAGAGGTTCCAGAGAAAAAAGGAAGTGGGGTAAGGGAGAAGGGGGATGGGGTGCCATTAACAAGGTCGGCCTTTCTGATGATGAGGCGACATTTGAGCATAGGGAGAGTGAATGTCTGAGGGAAGACAGCTCCAGGTTAAGGGGACAGCAGGTGCCAGGGTGCTGAGGTGGGACATGATGGGCTCTTTCAGGGTGCAAACAGGAAGAAGCCAGAGGAGATGTGCAGAGAGGTAGAGAGCTGGGAGCTAGATCCTGCGGGACTTGCTTACAGACAGGCCACAGGAAGGGTTTTGGATTGTATGCTAAGTGTGGCAGGAGCCACTGGAGAGGTGGGGCCAGGGCAGCTTCAGATGAGAATTCCAGGTCTAAAGCTTTGTGAACAGACATTCTGCTACCTCTGGGGCAGGAGGAACAGCATAAAGCTGCCAAGTCCCCACCTCCTGATCTGGCCTTCCCTCTCCAGTGCAGTCTGCTGGGTCCCACCAGAGTAGTCTGACCCACCTCACAGTGAGCAGGGTTGCAAGCTCCTGCCTTTCCTCAGCCCCATCTGTCCCTCCTGCATTGGCAAGCCAAGCAAGTCTGAGAACACAGCTCCCTGCCACCTGGAGCAGCTGATGGAGCCACCGCCCAGCCCTCTGATCAGCAGTGTGTGTGCAGGACCGAGTCCCCAGCCAGGCCATCCCTGGGGCGTCCAGGCGGATGGCCCAGCCACTCCATCTAGAGTCCTGGGGGACATGCTCCAACACTCCTCCAAAATGGAACCAGCTACTCGCTGGTGGCCTTAAGGCTCTTTTCACGACCACACCCTTTCCTGTGCTGTTTATCTGTCTGGACCCCTTGCGCCAATCCCAGCTGGTCCTAATTCTGCCCTTCTTTCAGGGCCACGCCAAGATACCTCCTGCTCCTGGAAGCTTCCAGTGAGTCACCCTGCTGCCTTTCTTTTCTTGAGTCCTGCCCCTCAACAGCTGCATATGTCTGTTGGAACTGTCTTGTTTTGCGTTGTTCTGAGCCATCTAGAGCCTGTCCCAGCTGTGAGAGGGTGCGTGTGTGTCTGTGATCCTGTTGTTCTTCCTTGGTGGGCAGTTAATTTCCTTTCTGGCCGACGTTGCTGTTGGCCTCTCTGCTCCCTCCCAGCCCAGTGGCCTGTGGGGATGAGCAGGAGGGCAGAGAGGAGGGAAGCACAGAGCACACAGGGCTTGGCCCCTAGAGATGTGACCCACTACTTGTCCCCCAGCGCTCTAAGGCCGGGTAGGCTGGGGCTGTCCCTTGCTGTTCCTGCCCTCGGGAAGCACACAGTCAGCCAAGGGGTAGACAGACATCCAGTGAAACCTGGAGGCGGCCAGGCCCCTTCTGTCTGTCCGGTGGGAGATTCACTAAGGAGGGGCTGGGAGTGGGCAAGAAGACCAGCTCCCAGAAGGCATGGTGCGTGCTCCCTGCTGGTGCTGGCCTCTTGGCCTCGAGAGCCCTTCCCTTCTTTTCCACCAGGTGAATTCCAGGCTTTTCTCAAGAGTTAGTGACAGCTTCTTAGGGAAGCCTTGCCCCTCATTGCCCCTCAGTTGTGGTGTAACACGCAATTCACCAGCCATAGCCTCGGGTGAAGGGTGAGCTGTCCACACAGGACACGCTGAGGATGGATGTGTCCTGTGCACCGCCACGTTGCTCAGCACCCACCAAGTTCATGGCTCCTGCAGTCCTTCAGAACTTGCCCAGATGGGCCAGCCTTGAGGGGAATCAGCTTCTGCTTTCTGGTCGTCAGTCACAAATGGACTTTCACATGCATTCTCTTGAAAGAAGTCCTCTCCTGCCCCCCAGACCTATTGTCTGCCTTCCCCATTTGGCCTTCAACCTGCCCCCTCCAGAATACCACCCCCTTGCTGCTGCTTTGTTCTCCCCTGCACCCCTAGTGCCTCCATGGGGTGCCAAGTCCCTGGAAGAAGGCGGTGGCTCCACAAATCCTTGGAGCTTGTTGTTCCCAGGGAAGGAAATGGGGAAAGGAAGTGGGAAGAGGCCAGGCGTGAGGCAGCATAAGGGTTAGGATGATTTCAGTGCTCAGGCAGGAGGGGACTTTCTGAAGGTGTGGGATTCTCAGGGGAGAGACTGCTGGAAGTGACTGAGCCTGTTTCTAGAGATGCCTCAAAGAGCGAGACCTGGATCCAGATCAAGTTCTTCCTGCTCAGAACAAGCTTTCCGCCATCTCAGAGTGGGTGATTTTAGGAGTCAGTCTTTCCTCCTTTTTCTCTCCCTCCTACCCACTCCCAGCCCCTACTTATCTACGCCACTCAAGCCAGACTCCCGGTCCTGAATGAAAGCGGACAATGTGAAAATCTCATCCCCTTCTCATGAGCAGCCACACTGACAGGTGACACACGTTCTTGAATGACTGCCAAGCACTGGAGCGTCCTTCAGACGGACAAGCCCTTGCAGCTGTCATCTCTTTCTCTCAGCCACCCCGAAGGGAGACAATATTATCACCGTTCTACAAATGAGGCTCAGGGGACAACTTGCCCACAGTCAGGCAGCTGGAGTCGTGGCAAGTACTGCTGCAAGCTCTGCTCCTTTTACCCTTTGTTCCACATCCTGGCACTGGTGTTTAGGACCATTCCTGAGTGGGTTTGCCAGAGGCAAAAAAACAAAAGCAAAAACCAAGGCTTGGCTGACAGTTATTGTTAGCAAGAGCACATGGCTCCTACGGACCCTGTGAAACATACTGTGGCATTTCCAAAAGCCCCAGCTCAGATCATATTCTTAACATCATTTGAGCGAACTTGTGTCGAAGTCTTGCTAGAATATAACCCACCAGGACAGCCTTCTAGCTGCCAAACGGATGAGATGTATTTTCACTGGTCTGCTCTTGGCAAAGATCTGCAACTTCAGACAAACAAGGGGCTGTTGATCAATTAAATTCATGATGGATACACATTCTTGAAGAACACTGGGGAGTACATATCTGGAGCACTAAATTGTGCTGCTGGACAGGCAGTTCTTAAGAAAACTGAGTCATTTCCCCCCAAATCAGCCTGAAGAAATTTTTGTTACTTAGGCTTCCCTCTCTCCATCCTACAATGTACCTGTGCAAACTTACGGTTTGCCGATTCCCTCCTGGAACTTTTTCCATCTGATTATATTGCAGACTTGTCCATTCGTCACTTCCGATTATTGGTCCACTTCCTGGCTCAGCTATATGGGATTATTTGAAGCCCTAATCATCAGGCATTGCAGGGCTCCCTGACCCAGGATTCTCTTCAAGTGGATGCACCTGAGTCCCTGCCCCTGTGAATTCTCTGCAATAGCAGTGCATACCACTGGTTTAGAACAGCTGTTTTTGTTTTTATCTGATAACCTGCCTGAAGTATTCTGGCTTAAAAATGATGGCAGAAAGACTGGAATAAAGTGAAGGTCTGATAGCAGAACATATTTGGAGGTGTCTGCAGTAAAATGGAGATTTGTTTTAAAATGTTTTAATAATGAAACTGCTCTTGTTTACCAGATTTCCATCATCTACTGATGCCTGTTACCTGAGAATTGTCAGGAATAAGATTAAGGTTGGCCCGGGGGGTATACACTGCAGTTGCCTGGACCCACTCACATGGAACTTGGGCCTGTGAAGGAGTCGGGTGGGATGATGCTTGTAACAACACTCTTCTGAGGAGGTAGGTTCTGGTGAGCCCGGCCAGGAAAATTGCAAAGGACCTCAAACCAATCTGTAACCAAAGGGGCAGTAGGACATCTGACATTTCATCACAAGGTAGATTTCAGCCCTAGAACAGGAGTTAAGCTTTTTTCCATGAAGGACCAGTTAGTAAAGTACATTAAGCTTTTCAGGCCACAAGATGTCTGTTACAAATACTCAATGCTGTCGTTGAAAGCAGCCATAGACAATGAGGTGGGCAAAAAACAGGTAGTGAGCAGGATTCAGGCTGCAGGATGGAGTTTGCTGACCCCAAGCCTGGAGCACCAATGACTGAAGAACAGACGCGACCGAGGCCCCTTCTCGTCAACGCCCCCTCCCCTGCCTGCGCACCAGCGCCTTGCTGTATCTTTTGAAATACCCCAACTGTAAAGAGAAAACTGACCCCTGAAGCTACATGTTTAAGGCAGTGACTAAGGAATATTCTTTTTAATGTCATCTCAAATTCTCAATGATTTGTTCAAATCCAGTCTTTCTGAAGTGGCACATTGCAGGGTCTTGAACAAGTCCTCTTCCTTAATTGCACTTGGCTTTGCTAACTATGATATGGACAATGAGAAAGCTAAAAATCACCCCCAGTCCCCTGTGGAACCCAGAATGCCCTTCTTTTTTCTTGTAATTGGGATAGTCACTTTTACTTTGATAAAGTCATATTTCTTTATGTCTCCGAAAAAATTAAGGTAGGGGTGGTGTTTATTTGGCTCTTTTAGGCATGAGAGCCAAACACTGAAGAGAAACACCTGAAATTGCCTGCTGGGTCTCATCAGGGAGCCTCAATCACTGAAAATCTGAGCGGGAGAGAAGTGGGGCTTTCACAAGTTATTCTGAATGGGTGCTGCATGGCTGGCCGAGCAAACACATGGAGGGAAAGAGAGATTCAGGAGGCGAGGCGAGGCGAGGCGAGGCGAGGCGAGGCGAGGCGAGGCGAGGCGAGGCGAGGCGAGGCGAGGCGAGGCGAGGCGAGGCGAGGCGAGGCGAGGCGAGGCGAGGCGAGGCGAGGCGAGGCGAGGCGAGGCGAGGCGAGGCGAGGCGAGGCGAGGCGAGGCGAGGCGAGGCGAGGCGAGGCGAGGCGAGGCGAGGCGAGGCGAGGCGAGGCGAGGCGAGGCGAGGCGAGGCGAGGCGAGGCGAGGCGAGGCGAGGCGAGGCGAGGCGAGGCGAGGCGAGGCGAGGCGAGGCGAGGCGAGGCGAGGCGAGGCGAGGCGAGGCGAGGCGAGGCGAGGCGAGGCGAGGCGAGGCGAGGCGAGGCGAGGCGAGGCGAGGCGAGGCGAGGCGAGGCGAGGCGAGGCGAGGCGAGGCGAGGCGAGGCGAGGCGAGGCGAGGCATGGCAAAGATGGCAGGACAGTCTGCTTTTCCAAGATCCTTTCAGATCTGTCCATCTAATTGGATTCCAGCAATTTTAAGAACTGCATTCTGAAAGCCCGGCTCCTTCTCCTTCTTTCTTCTCAAGCAGCAGCAAAGTGTAAAGTATAATCAATTAAAAATGCCTTTACATTTTAATTGAAAAGAGTTCTTTCATTCACGAGTTGTTTTGAGTCAGTCAAAATAATCACAAGCAGGTCCCCAGAGAAATGGCCCCGTTCGCTAAAACTTTCCCACTTCTCTGCCATTCCTGCCTGCCAGAACTCTTTTATTTCAGCAGCACAATTACAAGATTGTGCTTTGACGCTTTACTTCAATCACATACTGTTGCTGAGAATGAAATATCCTGGGTAATCACAGAGCTCAGGATTCACTGAAACATAATGCCATCCTCATGCAAGATGAAATCTCCAGGAAGTAAACAGCCGAGAGGGGAGTTGCTTTCTTATGGGTGTCTATTATATCGAGACTGTCTGATTAGGCATGTGTGTGAGAGGGACATGAGGCTGTAAGAATGCTGCTCTGATAACTATTTTAAAAGAAAAAAAGTCCTGTTCCACCTCCAAGGCAATGGGAAGACCTAAAGCAAGACTGTGGCAAGGCTGCAACAGAGCAGGAGAAAGGTAACAGTGAGTGAACGCAGGTGACGGCTCTGACAAGACCAGCCGAGAAGCAGCCTGCAACATTAAGCCTTCCTCCCGCAGAAGCCCCACCTCGCAGACCTGGTCTTCCACCCCCCACCTAGGCTTTGCCTCAGGCAGCAGAGCAGTTGGAGACCTGACAAGTAGCTCCCACAGGGGCTGGACAGACAGGGGCCTGAGGCCCTGAAGTCATTCTCAAGCTCACTCCCAATTCCAGCTGTGAAGACGCCTTCGCTAGTGCATTGATAACACAATGCTCTTAAAGATCCTCTCTAACTGACACTCAGAAAGGCTGAATGTGAGAAATAATTCTACCCGTCCAGCTCTTGATTGCTAATGCTTAACAGAGATGAGTACAGCATGGTTTCAGCCATGCCCCTAAGATGACCATAGAGATATTTACAAGGAACTTTCAGTTGTATCTTGGCACAGGCCTGGTCTCTCTGTCTTGCTATGATGAATACTAACTGCTACACCAACCAGCTGGACTGTGACACAAACCCGGGTCTTGGCCTTGTCTGCTCACTTGGTTCCTACGTAGCTGCTGTGCCTGGACCCACCTCTTCGTTCCCGTAATCAAGCCATGTCTCATTACCTATTTGTTGGCCTCAAATTAAAGCATATTTAATTTTCAAAATGCACTGCTCTAGAATAAAATTTCTTCTTTTTCCTCTCTGCTTAACTAAATTCAGCATTCTTTTTTTCTTTAACTAGTTGATGGTTGTTATAGGTTGAGTGTGTGGGTTCTCCGTCCCCTCCAAATTCCTATATTGAAGCCTTTTCCTACAGTGTGATGGTATTTAGAGTGGGGTCTCAGGGGCAGGTAATTAGGTTTAGACTAGGTCCTGAGGCATTGACCCTCATGACAGGATTTGTGCCAATATGAAGACAGAGAGACCTGGCTCTCTCCAAGTGTGTGCACACAGGAAGGCCATGTGAGGACACAAGGAGATGACCCTCTATATACCAGGACGTAGACCCTCAGCAGGAACTGAATATGAATCTGCTGACACCTTGATCTTGACTTCCAGCCTCCAAAATTGTGAGAAATGTATGTCTGTTGCTTAAGCCACCACCCAACCTATGTTATTTGCTTATAGCAGCCCAAGCTAAGACAATGGCTGAATAAATATAATATGTATGGACGATAATTTTAAATGGTAAATGATATAAAAAGAGCTGTGTTTGCCTAGTGCCTTTAGAAATTCTAATGGAACCCTCCTAGGCAAAGAAAGGTGCAAATAAAGTGAGCCAGGTACAGGACCAATGAATAGATCCTGGATTTCTTCTAGAACCGTTAGCCTGGAGCAAGCATTCCTGGGACAGGGCTTTCCTCTCCATGGAGCTCAGTTCCTTGGCAGAGAAAGGTCAGGTGGTTGATTTCTAAGGGTAAAAAGAGGCTGTGCACCACCCTGCATGCCCAGGAGGGGAAAGAAGGGAATGCTCCTTCCCTCACCTTCTACAGCACTGCTCTGGGACATGTTCCCACTCAGGAACTCAGAGGCAGACTTGCCCCACACGCGGGTATCAGTCCTGCTCTGTGCTGCACCCACAAATCCCCACTTACAGGTTCCTCTGGATACAGCAGGAGCAG
>NW_007731939.1:9860-12430 GCF_000696425.1 Galeopterus variegatus
ACATTTAAATTCTCAGCAATAATTTAGAATAGTTACATCTCATATATTTCAGCTTTTGGAAAAACAAAGACAGAAAGTTAGAATACAAAGAAAGACTTCAAAAATAAGGATATTGTAATGCATCATAGAAGAAGTTAAAATCAGACTATCAAAGACTCATGTTCTAGAATTAAACATAAAGCTTAAAACCTCCCTATGAACCTAAGAGCCTGACATTACAAAATTTAGCCACTGCCTACACCAAGGAATCAATAGTTCTGTGTTTTCAAGGTTAAGAAAACAAAAAATGCTTTGGTAAGCTATCTTTAATGTTTAAGTATTTCTGCCCTGCTTGTATCTTGAATGACTGTATATATATAAACACAGGCACAGCACATATTTGAGAACAGGTCTCACAAACTTCTGTTATTATAGATTCCACAAATATTTTTAAATTTAGTCAATGAGAAAAGCAATTTAGTATTTCAAATTTTAAGCTTAAAAAAATTAAAAGTATTTCCAGGGACTGTTAAAGCTCTCTCTCTAAAAGTATAAAATGTTATACACTTTCAAAGTCTAAGGTGTTCACCTTTTTCTTTGAGATCAACACAGGATACAGAACTTGCTGGTAATAAAAGTGCCCATATACTGTTGTGTACTTATAACCTCAGAAAGGTGGTGAAACAGCTCACAAGGACCCTGTCTTCCTCTCCAGTCTGGAGCACGACCGCTGCCAGATCAGCTGCCCTCCCACCCTGCTTGTGATGTCATATTACACATAGATTAACCTGTCACTCTGCAATTGGTTCTTCCTTGGGGGATTCAAGCTCATTCAGTAAATCTTTGCCAGCTGCTCCAGCTTTGGAAGCAAAAAGAACTGCTCCCTGTTTAAAACCGAGGTTCTTCAAACTTCGGGCATAATCTGCATATACAGCAGTGATGAGTTTCTGTAAACTGCAGTTAAGGAAAAGAAGAGCAAAAAGGGCCGTGATTATGCTACACATGGGCTCTCAGGCAGGAAAGAAGAGCCCCTCTGCCGGGCAACTCAGGAGGAACCTGGGGTCCACAGCAGGCTGCATGGGATGAGCACCCCCATCCCATGCGTTGGGGGAGGCGATTCCTGGCCAGGGGAGACTGTGTCTCAATCTGGAACATCACTACACTTCGCACCACCTGAGCCCAAAGCCACCCCTTCCAGAATATCCAACCAATGCCTCCCAGATCCTCCCATGACCTACACTCAACTGAATTCTTAAAGAAGACGAGAGAAGAGAAACTTGCACGCACAGCCTTGTTCCATTTGAAAGTCGGAGAAGGTGGTGGTGTGGGGGCAAGTATCTATTTCTCTAAGGCAGGAATTGGGTTTTTAGACAGCCCTGTTCTGTTGTGTTCTGATATTCAAAACGGGTACTTTAAACCAGAGTCAACTTTACCAGTGACTAGATATGCATATAATCTTGAGTAGGGCTTTAATTTTTTTTTAAATTTTAATTTAGTTTTAGTTTAATTTTCTGTAAAAATAATATACACAGAACCAAATACCAGACATGTGGAAATGCGGCCAAATGCATTCAAGAAAAAGAGCAATGAGAAATGTAGAGTCACACAGACACAAGGGCTTGGGAGTCATACTCTCAAGCCCATTCTTTTCAAAGAAAAAAATGTGACTCAAGTGATGTCCAGAAGAAATAAAGTGTTCTGGGTTATGGGCTGACCACAGTGGTGTGCCTGGGTGACACATCTCTTTGGAGTGCTATATCTTGTTCCATATTTGATGGTCACTATGGGTGACAGTGGGAGTCTTTCTTTTTTATTTATCCCCATATATATTTTTCCATATAAATATATAAAGTTTATTCCATGGAATGACTTGTTTTGGAAGAGTACTATTAAAGTAACAGGCCCTTACACCTTGCCTAAATTATTTCCGTCACCTTCCTCTTAAGTTCAAACAATATATTACAAAATCGGGCTCCCTCTCCTTGCCAGTCCTTCCTGCCTCTCCCATCCTAGTTAGAGCTGTTCCAGTCGAGCAGCAGCCTTCCTTCTCTTTCTTTCTCCTCCCTTTTCCCCCTGATCCTGGCTTTGGTGAATTAGAACATGGATCTTTCTTAATATAATCTAGATCCTGCCCAGGCAGCACAACTAAGAGGAATTCCAAAACCCACTCATGTCATCTTCTCCTTCCTCAGCATGAACATCCTTGCAAAGGATATCTGTGTCCTCATTGACTTCAAATGCCCTGTACTTGAGACAAGCTTCCACAAATAAGGCTGCTCTATCGAAGTATCTCATGCTGCACAACAGAACGAAATAAGAGTTAGTCGTTGTGATCTATATCGTTTGTGGGCAGAACCATCTATGGGTATATTTCTGTACAAAGACTTATACACGTTTTCCCTGGAAACCTAAGTGTTACATAAGTTACATTAGCACCTTTCTAAGCCCTGGTTTAAAAAGGAAAGGAGGGGAGAATACACATCTCTCTGACTTCAAGCTTTTATTTTTCTATTATTAATAATACTTAAAAAAAACTGTGAAATAGTTTAAATACACAGAAATCTACAGAGATATGACAGCTACCCATGTAC
>NW_007731939.1:12579-15988 GCF_000696425.1 Galeopterus variegatus
CAAAACAAAACAAAACAAAACTGTGAAATAGTTTAAATACACAGAAATCTACAGAGATATGACAGCTACCCATGTACCCACTGTCCAGATTTAAAAAGTCATATTAATCATCTTTTGTCATATTTGCCTCAACCTTCCTCCCTTAGTTTTAAATAAATAAAATGCCTCTTAAAAGTGATAGGTATTCCTCCTCAAGATTTTCAGAGAAGACATATGCACCTTGCTAAGCTTTCTGTTACCTTTCCTACTGCTATCTGGGCTTGCTCTCAGTTGAGCTACTCAAAGCTGAATTGTTCTTAATAGTCTGAAAACTGATTTTATATTCTCTTTTAGATAGGTACCTGTTAGTCTGACCAGTGTACTGGAAGGACAACATCACAGCTCTCATGATATGTAGTATGGGCAGTTCCACTCTCTCTAGGCTATTTATAAACCTAAACTGTATACTCTCCTTTCACTCTGCATGTTGAGCACTACCACCCATCCGCTAGCACCTCCAGAAAGTCTGAAGTGATTAATCCCGGAATCCTGAGCAGCCCCTGGGCACGCTGGGTGTACCTGTGAAGCGTCTCCGCCACGCTGGAAAAGCAGCCCAGAGAGAGAAGGACCAAGAGGGCTTTTGACTTCTGATTGACTTGTGGAGAACAGAGGTGGTCAACCCACCGCTTTAGAACATCAGCGCACTCTTCAGAATTTAAACGGACCTGAGAAAGATACCCATGTTAAAAACAAGAACATCACGTACTCTATAAAGAAAAAAGTAATCCAATTGTTTCTAAGATACGTGTGCTTGGCTTTGCTTTTCCAGAATACTGCCCAGAAGCTGCTGCTTACCATGAAGAGTGGTGATAAAGACCTAGGGGCCTGGCAACAGGGAGCAGAGGCAGCTGCTTCCACTTAATTGCTACCAACGTGAGCTCCATTTCTCAATAAGAAGAAATGCAACTTATAAAGAATGAGGAGAGGATGAGAGTTGCAAGAAAATGTTTTGCAAAGCTGCTTTGCAGGCCAAAAAAATGCTTCCAAATCATGAGTTCGAAGTTCAAGGCAGAGCTTTTACCCCACATACTCAAGGCACCTACTGGAATCACCTACTTTTGCAAGCCATGCTGCCCGATTCCACTCGCCATATGTCTGCAGGTAGCGGCACGCATCTGCGGCTTTGTCTATCAGGCAGAGCAACTGAACGCCCTCTGGAAGACAACATAGCAGCCCCTCAAGTGACACTGCAGCTTCCAACAAGTCATTAAAAACCAAAATCATCCTTTGACTACATCTAGTTCTGTGCATTTTAGACCTACTGAAGACATTGTGGACTTAAATTTTAAAATAAAATACTAAAATAGAGTCCTACTGTTCCAGTCAAGTAACCAGGGTAGGAAGCACAAAAGAATCCAGGGAATAAACAGGTAAAGCATATCTTATTCAGAGGTTTTATCATTCTAGTTTGCCCAAGGTTGTCTGATTTATGCCTACTGTCTTGGCAATTATTAACAGTATCCCCTTTCACTCTTAAAAATGTTCTGGTTCAGATGATTAAATTATGGTCATCTTATATACAGCAGCAATTATTTTTCTATTTTTCTTCAGCATATATAAAAAAGGAAGAAATGTCCCTAATAATCAAATGTTTTTCTGGTAACGGGTCTGATTTTCCAGAGTATTGACAAATATACCCACAAAGTGTGCCTTACCTGCCAACTTGCCATTGGCAATCATATTAGTTGCCACCAGCTTAATAGTGCTCTGAGAGGGGCCTGATGAGGTGACAGTGGTGACCAAACAGGCTTTTAGTGAATCACAGTAATAATGCTGGTTATCTGCACTTGTTTCCAGTAGCAACTGCACAGCTCTGTCTGTCTAATAAGAGAAATAGTTTTTCTAATTATGAGAACATTTTCTGCCAGCATAACCTTTTAAAATTCATAATGTGGGACACTAAAGTTTATGCTTAAGGAAGATGTTCATTTTCAAAAAATGCTCCTGAATGTGTGGTTTGCAGATATAAAACCTGAATAAAAGTCCTGTACTACTTCATTGAGACAAACGTGAAACCAGAGTCTGGTACATACAGGTGCTCATGAAACCGCTTATTTTAGTTTTGCACCAGTCAATTCAGAGACACGAAAACAAAACAAAACAAATAGCTAGGCTTCATTTTACATTACAGAAGCCAAAATTGCAAGTTGCTTAATCATGTTTTTGCTTTCTTATAAGGTCTGTTGGTATTATTTTGAAAGAAAGTCTAAATTTACAGAGAAAGGGATATATTCAAGAGGGAAATACTATGATGCTCTATAATACTAATCAACTAGCAACTCCGCAAAGCATGAAAAGAATTATAAAAATTGACATACTTGACCCAAGAGTAGTAGCTGGTCTGTACATTTCCTTGTATGATCATAAGTTGACCGTTTTATTTCCTGCAGATTAACCCTTTCCAGTTGAAATTTCTATGATAGGAAAAAAATTTAAACCTGGATTTTGAATTATTTAAATTTTATTGTATTTAATACAGTCATTTTAATAAACATTATTTTGACTTCTGAGGTTACTAGGTAACCAACTTTACAGAAATCCAACATTTTAATAAAAACTGAAAAAAAGTATTGGTAAAGGGCCACAAAAAATGATACCACTGTATAATGTTGAATATACTAATTATCCTGATTTGAGCGTCACCTATTGCACACAGGTATTGACAGTCAATGCTATCCCCACACAGATATGTACAATCAACTGTTTCAATAAAAAAATAAAATATGGGGGCTGGCCCCGTGGTGCACTGCTACAGTGCGCCGCTTGGGAGTGCGGTGGCGCTCCCGCCGAGGGTTCGGATCCCACATACAGACCGGTTCCCGCTCACTGGCTGAGCGAGGTGTGGGGGAAACACCGAGGGATGCGATCCCATTGCCGGTCCCGGTCTGATACGGGCGCAACACTGAGGGTTGCGATCCGTTGCCGGACACGGAAAAAAGAGACAAAAAGGAAAAAAATAAATAAATAAAATAAAATATTTGTTATTTAAAAAAATTAATGAGAGAATTCAACTGAACCTTCTAAGTTAAAAAATTTAAGAAACTAAAAAATTAAGGCTATTAATAATAACATTTTAATGTCTATTAAAAAACTCAGTGTTTATGAGCTTTTCAAGTCCTTTTTTACACAAATGTGCCAAAGGACTTATTTTTATTACATGGTCTTCAATTTAGTTTGAAAGTTTCCCAAGTTTAAGATATTTAAAAGATATAAATAATAAAGAAGACAGCTTTGAAGGTTTTCATACATACAGCATAATACCTGAAAATAGCCATTTTCACAGAGTATATCATAACATATATCCAGCGGGTTGTTCAGTATGTCCCGAGGAGTAGCTTCTTTAGTAGTCGCTGTGCTTCCCAACTTTTCC
>NW_007731939.1:17178-18711 GCF_000696425.1 Galeopterus variegatus
TATAATTACATGTGATAGGCGCTAGACTGTGAAAAAATGTTTTACCAAGAACTCCTGTGGACCCATATTTTTCTCTTTCTTTTACAGTATTATTCCCAACAGCTACTTTTAAGTGCTTTTTGCCCTAGGGAACATATTAATTTCTCAGCCAGAACCGTGCAGACATAGCACCTGACACAGAGACTTCATTTTAGCAGAGGCACGCAGATGCAAAATCATCACCCTGCGTGTGTCCTCTAGCATAAAGCCTCACAGGGCTTCGTGGTGGAGGCAGACACGGATGCTCACACCACAGCTTCTAGTCCTTCCCTAACATGAGACCAGAGCAGTCTGATCCTTATGAACTTGGAAGATAGATGCTCTGTTATTACCACTATTAAATTAGTACTTTTTCTACAAGACAAAGATTCTAAAGAGAAACAAACCCATGTGAACAGAACAGTCTCTCCTTGGACCACTAATACTCTAAACATAATGTATTTTAATTTTAAAAAGCCGAATTTATTAAGTTTCTCTTTCTTACACTGTTATCTTCTAATAAAACACAAAGTGCTTACTNTATATTTAAACACATACTATTTGTGTCTGATATTTTAAAACATATCTTAAAGAGCTGTCTGAAAGAGGGAGTCCTTGCAATAGAGAAGGCCTGGATTTCACATTTAAAATGTAACCTTGTTCTTTTCTCTATTTGTGTTACTACTCTCAAAATTAATTCTAAGTCAATTCTAAAGGATGAACTGATATATTTTTCTAAAATCTAGGTTTGGTTGAAACTAAAAGCCCTTAGAAAGAGAAAGGAGTTAACCTGAAATTCTCTCTCTTATACGGAATACTTCAAACAGTGTTACCTTGACACAAGCAGGCACCTCTGCAAGAGAGTGAACTCTGGATCAAGCAAGAGTTTCTTTATGTCACTGCAGAAAGGAATCCAGGTAAAGGCAAGACAAAATTTTGAATCAAACAATAAAGCAAGGAGATAAGGCAATATACTCGTGAAATCAAAAGTTCCAGTCAAAGGATATGTTTAAAACTAACAAGAGAAAAGTTACTTTGCAATGACCCTGAAATTACAAAAGCTTAAGGAGGCTTAGAGGTATCTAGGCTTGGAGAAGTAGTGTCCATCAACCAGCACAGGGGCTGAGGGGTTCCGATTCTGGTTTACAGGCTTGCAACAGATCAGCTCATATTTTTGAAAATATGAACAGTTGCCTAACTATAGGGTCAAGAATGTTATTGCTGATAAAATCATTTTGCTAATTCTCAGGAACTGTATATCCTTTAGAGAAGATGGCATTCAGAATTTATTTCAAAACTATTCCAAAAATAAAATATTTAAGAAAGGCTTGTGTATTTATAAATTGATGTTTCTGAAATAGCCAAATATAGAATACTCATAAATTAGGAAAAGATATTCTTTAAATCTATAGTTTCCCATTTAAACATAAATGTTGATCTCTGGATAGAGAAAACAATAATTATTTTGAATTTGCCATCAATGAAACATTTTTTTATGCTTAATTTGTTAAATAT
>NW_007731939.1:19222-27291 GCF_000696425.1 Galeopterus variegatus
CTTCTAGTCCTTCCCTAACATGAGACCAGAGCAGTCTGATCCTTATGAACTTGGAAGATAGATGCTCTGTTATTATAACTATTAAATTAGTACTTTTTCTACAAGACAAAGATTCTAAAGAGAAACAAACCCATGTGAACAGAACAGTCTCTCCTTGGACCACTAATACTATAAACATAATGTATTTTAATTTTAAAAAGCTGAATTTATTAAGTTTCTCTTTCTTACACTGTTATCTTCTAATAAAACACAAAGTGCTTACTTAGACAATGAATTCAACTGCTCTTGAAGGAGATTCTTTATTTCTTCATTTTCTGGATAATCACTGTACAGAAAAGATTTTGAATGAGTTCATTATCTCTTCACTCACAACCACGTATTTCTTCACCAGAAAAATATTATGTTGATTAGAAATAAACTCTTTGTAGTGCTTGGTTAAACACCTGGTTATGGACCAAAACAGCAAAATCCACTCAGGACCCCACCAATCATCGTTAATGTCTGCTTTTATCTTACTGAGTCAAAACAAAGAAATGAGTGAAGAAAGTGCCTGGCTTTCAAGTAACTAGAAAATTTACTAGGGGGCTCTAAAAACTGTCAGGTTTAGATTTCTTCTAATAAAGAACTTGGCAGTGACTAAAGGAATTTGCTCATCCTGCTATGCAGAACGGACATTTGTTTCTCTAAGTAGATGCTGCAGTTCTTAGACAACAGATATCTTCTGGCATTTTTTAAAAATCTCCCATCCCAGGTCCACCTATGTGCTCCACATGGCCTAAGTTCAGTAACACTTGTGGTTTTAATTAATAACCACGAATAACAGTTTATGTGAATATTTTTTGCAATGAGGCAGACACTGAGATCTATACACATAATATCCCTCTGAAGCAGGCCCATTGATGCTGCTTTTAAAAAGAACTAGGCCTGGCCTCCAAATGCCCTTGGCCTCAATTGGCCCTCCTCACACCCTTCATTCTCCCCATCACCACATGACCCTGTCCAGACCTAGGACGACCACACAGCTGCCTGAGAGCAACGCAAGCACTCATAGCTACTCACTGCCCCACACTGCCACAAAGGCTCCAGAGGTGGAATCAAGAGGCAGACTGGTGATTCTTTTAGTGACTCTGCCTTTTCTTGGCTTGGTTATAAGGCTCCATTTCTTTTAAGCCCTGGAGTAGAGGCTACAGCTAATTTTCATGGGTGTCCTTCAATCCCAAGTAAATTATGAAAGGAAGACAAAAATGGAAAAACTTACACATGAGAAATATCCAAAGAATATCGTCCATTCCAAGGCTGGTGCAGTAAAAAGGCTTTCAAGGCCAGAGAGGCCCTTGGAACAAGGAGATATGGGCACCACACAGGCTCTAGACATAAAAAAAAAAAAACAACTTTTTTTTAATAAAATAAAGTTTTATAACTACAATGAAGCTTCAGCTATAGACTGTTTACAGAGAAGTCAGCAGAGAACAATATATAAGTCCGATGCAATTCAGAGAGTGTATTCAATGTTGTCACTACTTCAGAAACAAAGGCTAAGAGTGGAGAGATTCACTGAATTCAAATCTGATTAATAAATTCTTCTTCTCCCTTTTTAAATTTAAGCATCCTATATGGTACAAAACTCTGGTTTACTTGAAAAAAGATTCAATGCAATGACTCAACAGATATCAATAAAGTCCATTATTTTAAAATATTAAAAATAATTCTATTTACCTGTATCTCTCACACCATGCAATGTCTTTGCTTTTCTGAGACTATTAAACTAACATGACCCATCAATCTTGAGCTTGACACCAAAAGGATCAGGCCATTTCTGATCATCGGCATTCCCAGGTCTCACTTATGAAGGTAGCCTTGAACTAAGGGGCTGTCTTCCTAGACTCTGGGTCCTAGCATCCCCCATGTCCAGCAGCTGGCTTACTTAGAACACTAACAAACAAGATTTGCCTATTTTTCATGTTTCAGTGCAAAGTAACGGAAGACCTAAAGGCTCCAACACCCAGCAGCTATTCTCTGACTACCCTACACTCCATCAGACCCCCAACCCTAGATCTGGTTCTGTGGGGGGTCCACTGACTTTTATAAACTCAGGTTGCTACACCTCCAGCAACCTGCAGAGCCTTTCTCCCATGGTTCCCTTGAATAGATACAATTATGTAAAATTATGAATTTATAATGGTGTTGCCTTACCTAAGTTACCTATGTAGACTTCAAACTGCTAATACGAGAGCCACTAGTCATAAATGGGTGGCTACTAAGCACTTGAAATATGGTTAGTACAATGAAAAAAATTAATGTTTATCTTATTTAATTTCAATAAAAAAAAGCTGGTATTTGATTCAGTCACTGGATTACTTTTAAGTATGTTTGGAATAACTTGGATACATGACTACTTTTACAACTGAAAATTTTATAAAATCTAAATACAGCTCAAGAATTTCTGCTGAAAATGTGACCTGAATTGAGAAGACAATTCAATTTATTTTACAGTAAGTGTAAAATATCCACTGGCTTTTGAAGACTGAAAAATGCAAAATATCTCATTAGTAATTTTTAATACTGATTATATGTTGAAGTAATAGAATTGTGGATATATTGGCTTAAATAAAATTTTTTGAAAATCAATTTCATGTTTCTCTTCACTTTTTTAAATGCGGGTACTACAAAATTTACACTTACATATGTGGCTTACATATTTCTATTGGACAGCTCTGCTTTAGAAAACTCCATTCTCTGTAAACAAAAATTAAATCATAGATAAAATTTTTTTTGTGGACTTTTCAATTTAAAAGTCAGGAGGTGTCAGAAATGTTTCTAATACTACTTTTTTCTATACCCCCAAATTTTAATATTGATTCAATAATATATATTCCTTACAATGCAGTCCATATTCCACAGTTCTCTGTTACTCCCCAAACATCCTGGAAGCTGTATTCTTCTCAAGAATCTAGGGTCTAGTCAAGACTCCTGTATTGCACTGTCATGTCTCTTTAGTCTCCTCTCATCTAGAACAGTCCTCCCACTTTTTTGTTTTTGGTCTTACACAACATTTCCATTTTTGAAGAGTCCTGGTCAGCTGTTGTGGAAAATGTCCTACATTCTGATTTGTCTGTTTTCTGAGAATCAGATTCATGTTAAACAAACACTTTTGGCAGAAACCATACACGGGATGCTGTGCATTGCACCACATCAGAAGGAGCATGTTATTTGGTCTGGTTATGAGAAACACTAAATTTGATCATCTAGTTAAGGGGGAACCCACAAGAGCTCTTTCTCGTCAGGGTACTTTTTCCTCTTTATAATTAGTATGTAACACGTGGGGGAGAGACTGTCAGACTGAATTTCCTATTCTTAAACATCCTTTTACCCAGTGACTTGACATCCGCTAATGATCCCTGCTTAAATCAATTGTTCCTTTAGGGGTTACAAATTGGTGATTTTCTAATTCTATTATTCTTCGGTACACTCAAACTTCTTGCCCATTCCCCCTTTTCTCTCTCTCTTTGAATACAGGTTGAGCATCCCTTATCCAAAATGCTTGGGACCAGAAGTGGCTTGAATTTCAAAAAAATCTTTTTTGGTTTTGCAGTATTTCCATCACACTTACCAGTTGAACATCCCAAATCTGAAAATCCAAAATCCAAAATGCTCCAATGACCATTCCCTTTGAGTGTCATGTCAGTGCTGAAAAAGTTTCGGATTTGGGATGCTCAACCTGCATTACTATGGAATGAAATTTTTTGGTATTAACACGTATGTCAGTACCACCATTATTCTTTGTGATGCTCAAACAGCCCTTGACGTGGCAGAAACTCCTCAAAACCGGTGTCTGTCTCTTTATGCCAAATCCTCCTTGGTTTTCAAATTCTTTCCTTGAGTTCTGGCACCATTGAGTTGTAGGCCCTTTCAGTGGGCAGTCAGAAAATATATATTTCTAAAAAGTCATGAATTCTTACCAATTCAAATCCACTCCTGGAGTACTCTTCCTCATTACCCCCTCTCCACATCTGTTATCTCTCTTTTCTCTCAGCAGTGACTCTGGTTCCCCCAAACTGCAATTAAGTTATTAATTTGTTCCAGCCTATAACACGCACAAAACAGTTTCAGAATTACTAGTGCCACCCTCAACTACTCAGGGTCAGCTCAAAATTCCTTTGCAACTCTTTGTCCAACCCCTAAAGGTATACAGAGAGTGAGGGCTACATGTTTCAGTTATTTGAACTATTTTGGTGTTGGTGTGGTTATGCTACCAATTTGTTATACAGTTAGATTCAACTGTTTCTTGCATTCAATTTTAGGGTTTGCTTTTTCTTTCATCCATGTTTTCACTGTATTTTTAAAATATGTAATACTTATAAATGTTTCAAAAGATAAAACTATGTAATAAAGATATATTCAGAGATATTTCACGTCTATCCCCATACTCTCCATCTTCCTATCTATTGGTAACTATTTTCATTGGTATACAGATTATTCTTTGAGTTTCTTTTTGAAAATA
This sequence comes from Galeopterus variegatus, assembly GCF_000696425.1. Classification (NCBI taxonomy): domain Eukaryota; kingdom Metazoa; phylum Chordata; class Mammalia; order Dermoptera; family Cynocephalidae; genus Galeopterus; species Galeopterus variegatus. The sequence continues at coordinate 23,724 of NW_007731939.1, forward strand.
AGCAAACTTTTACACTTGCATTTTTCACTTAAACATATCCTAGATATCACTCTGTATCAGTTCATAGAGATATTCTTCATTCTGTTTTATGGCTGCATAGATTATTCCATTGTGCAGGTGTTCCCAAATTTACTCAACCAGTCTCCTATTGATAAGAAGTTAGGCTGTTTCCAAAATGTTGCTCTGAATAACTTTGCATACATTTTGGCCACAGGTATGGATGAACATCTTAAAGTAAATTCTTAGCAGTGGGACTGCTTGGTAAGAAGGTAAATGCACACATAGCTCTGTTAGATATTGCCAAATTCCCTCATATAGGGATTGCACCATGGGTAACAGATGAGAGTGCTTGCTTCCTCACAGCCTTGCCAACAGAGTATGTTTGTAAGCTTTTGAATTATTGTTAATTTGATAGGTAAGTTTTAATTTGTATTTTTTTATTATGAATAAAGTTGAGCATTTTTCATATGTTTAAGGGCCATTTGATTCTTTTTTCCCCTATAGACAGTCTGTTAATGACTTTCTCCCAGGTTATTATTTGTATTTGCTTATAGTTTCTTTTGCTATGAAAAGTTTTTGTTTTTTTTAAATTAATTAATTTATTTCCATTTAGTCATCTTTTCTTTTGCACCCAGGTCATAAAAGAAGAAATGCATCTGGTAAGAATGAGGCTCATCTACCTACCTAAAGAACCATGAACACTTAGCACTGGAAAGGATGAAAGTGGCTAACTTCTGCACCTCTCTTTCTACTTATTCCTAATAGATGACAATCCACATAATTCTCAAATTTTCAAGTCAGCCCCTTTCACTTTTAAACAGTAGCAGCTGCTGGCAAAAGTCACAATGTTTGGAAATGGTAAGTGTCAGGGAGGAAAATTAACTATTAAACTTGAATGATTCAAGGAAAGTTTCCACGGTACATGGCAGTTTCTTAATCAATGGACAAATGAAAAGACACAAGAGAATCCTCTCAGAAAGCTGCATCCAGAATGTTTACTTAATGTTAGCAAGACAACATTTACCAAGTCCATTTCAGTAAACTGAGAAAAATGTCTTATTTTTAAAAACAAATGTCTTATTACCCCAAAAGCAAAGTATTATTGATAGCATCCCATGAGCATGAACAAACTGAAAGCAATCCCTACTACCTCCTGACCTCAAATGAATTTAAATCTTTCTTCTGGAGAGCAAATATGACCCATGAAGAAGTAACAGGCAATCACCTGCTAGCTGAGAAACCCACCTGCCAGAGCTCATTCACTTCTGGAAATTACACAACTTGAATAAAAGGGCAGTTAGCATCATTGCTACTTCTCCCAGACACATTCTGCTCAGTGTGGGCTGTAGTGGTGAAAGGTTAATCATAAACATGCCCAGTTGTTAGCTGCCTATCTGACAATAATGCAGAAAAACAGGAACCGGAGAGTCCAGAAGAAAAGTCATAGAAAAATTACTCCTCCACTACTTGGAAGTGGCAAATGTCAAGGTGAGCAGAAAATTTGGGAAGGAGAGGATCCTGCTTTGGTGATTTTGTTCAGTGTGATTTTGTTCAGTGTGAGGGGGAAGAAGGGAGACAAAGAACACTTACTGGCATTTGGGGCTTGGACAATTCTTCACTGTGCCAGACAGTTCCCCACATCGCATGCTGTTTAGCATACATATCCGGACCTCCCCACACCCGTAAGTCACTGGGATACATTTCCAAATGTTCCATTTGAAAACTACTGGAAATGACTGTGGAAAGCTGACGCAGACAAGAAAGAAACTTCTTTGTGTATAAACCTGATTTTAGAAAGCTTTCTACACATGCTCACGTAGGAAAAATGTGCTCAGCAGCGGCCCTTGAAGTTGGGAGGAAGTTAGGCTGAACAGTCTCTGATACCACATCAATACTATTTAAAGTATGTGGAAACTGCATCATACTAGAATGTTATTAAACAAGTCTCATACTATTCGATCCGTTTAGATGTTGCTAAAAAGACTATTACAATTTATTCTTATGTCATTTTATGTCCCTGATAAATGAGGCAGCAGACAAGAAAGTTTCTCCAAGTAAAAAACAGATGTTCCAATCGTCTAAATTTGTCTAATAGCACCCCACCTTTATTAGGGGAGGGGGAGGAAGAAGAGGCTTATCTAAGCTCTTCTAAAAAACAGATTTGAATCAATATTTTATGTTCTCTAATTGTTATCAAGGAGAATTAAAGAAAATATATTTAAAATAATGATGTATCCATGCATATGACCTAAAATGACTTTATTTTTATTCCATATCAATAAGCCGAAAATATACCTCTAATTCTCCAGAACAAAAATATATTATATCAAAATTTTCTTTCCAAAACCAAATTAGCCATGTATCTAGAGGTAAACACAAAGATGTCTTTTTCCTAATTCCACATTTCCACTACTATCAGTTTTTATTCTTTAACATTTACTGAGTGCTACTCTGAGTTTAAAGTTCGATTTATGGCATGTATGCACAATTTTATTGACCTTTCCTCACCACTATTTTAAATTTTTCCCTTTTCTGGTTGAGGCTACACCACTTGAGATTGGATAGGAGTATTAAAGAGAATTCAATCTAAAATCTGGCTGCAGGCCAGATGTTCAAGTACAGTATTAAACGTGGATTAATATGATGGACTCCATTTCTACAGTTGGTTTAATTTAAGAAATAGCTACCTTGCCTTTGGAGCTTTTTAGATTCAAATTTTAAATTAAAAGTGAAAGAAAAGCTTTTCAAACATTTAGATTATATTTCCACATTTCTTTACCTAGAACTAGTGACTAAATTAAAAAAAAAAAATCACACCTGAATTTCCCTCAATTTCCTTAATAACTTTAGATTTAAAATGAGTATCAATGCTTGCCCTTCCCTGGGAGGAGGTCCTGATACCTCTGCAGAGCTGGCAAGTGTCTCAAGGACAGGTATGGAAATGCTAAGATCAACTTCTGGCTTCACCTGATGGTAGTCATAGTTCCAAAGTAATAAGCATTGGTACACAAATATAGTGGGCAGGGGTAGGGCAGTGACAAAAACCAAAGCATTACCTGATGTAAGTTAAAGGCAGCCCAACCAACACTAGCAGCAATGTGGTAGTGCCTTGAGCGTAAACATACAGTGAACAGGCAGGTTTTAAAAACCTTACTGTCTCCAAACGTGCCAAATACTGACTCTACAAAGGTATAGACAATTCCCAGAGCTGACTCAGTAAATGACTAAATGAGTCTCTTAGGAAATTTTCTACAGATCAGTCAGCCTTGAAGTGTGCACCAAAGCTGTGCTGGGAGAATACTGAATGCAAGGAGTTCCCTGCTCTGCTCCAATTAGGATCATAATAACTGTCTCCCTCCAAAAGTACCTTCTAAGGATGAACACTGCATGTCATCAGACAAAAGCTGCCTTTTAAACTGATGGATGGATACATGCACAATCCTCCATTCTCTTTTTTTAAAGTCACATATGGGTTGTTTTACTAAAATATTTTTCTTTTTTTTTGTCTTTTGTCTTTTTCCGTGTCCGGCAACGGATCGCAACCCTCAGTGTTGCCCCCGTACCGGAC
>NW_007731939.1:28291-40031 GCF_000696425.1 Galeopterus variegatus
GCTCAGCCAGTGAGCGGGAACCGGTCTGTATGTGGGATCCGAACCCTCGGGCGGGAGCGCCACCGCACTTCCCAAGCGGCGCACTTATCCAGTGCGCCACCGGGCTGGCCCAACTACTAAAATATTTTTCAATCTGGTAAAAAACATCTCAAAACAGTCATACGAAAAGGGAAAAATATTGCAATCGCCTAATTTTGCTTTGGCCATTTAACAAGTCATAGATAAGTGTCAAAATTCATGATACTTATAACAATTTCCAAAGTGACTTTTCAATGATATATGGTTGCAAAAGATATGAGGCTCATTATTAAAAAGCCAGCAGCCCCATCACTAGATTCACGTCTTCTGATGAGTTCTCCTAAATCTGAGTAAGCCATTTTTATGAATGTAAACATCTTTTACCTTGTTAACAAATCACTCAGAAAAGGGTCAAAAAAGAGGCACTTATAAAATCTGAGCTGGGAATGAATGACATCTGTGGTTACAAAGAGTACAGTACCTCAGCAATAAAAATACTCAAGATTTCTAGAAAATAAGACTGAAATAAAACAGAAGCAGTTCAACTCCTCAGAAGACAGGAGCTTATGAAAAAATAAAGACAGGTTTCAAGCTACCCTTTTATTAGAATTCCATACCGGTTAATTCTTGTTCATCCATTCGAAAACATGTGGACTTCATAGACATCTCCAGGACTCTGATGCACCCGTCATCTGATGCCAGGATCACTTTATCTGACGTACACCAGTCCACGTCCAATATCCGAAAGGTCACATTTCTTCCGCTTCTTAAACTGCTTACCATCTGAACCTTCAAGAGTGAATTTAGTTGTCACTTTCAGACAGAAAAGAAACATGTTTATTATTTGAGATTAAATGGTAAAGGAAGTGCCTGTAGCAAAAGCCCAGTGCAAGCAGAGAATTACATAGCCTTTGGCAATCTCTCTCCCACATGCAGACTCTATTTTAAAGGTCTCAAAGACAGCGATAACATTTAATTAATTAATTAATTAATCTGTTGAGGTGTTACCTTTAGAACAGAAATACTGGAAAAATAAAAATTTTAAAAAGAAAATAACTTGTTATAACAAGTTACACATCCATTATATAGTTTAAATTTCCACATCAGGAAGAAGAAAAAAAACAAAACCACAGCTCCTGTGACCAGCAGCCTCATTTACATCTCATCCTTGTGGAACTGGGCCTACCTCCTTAGTGTCCCACACTTCAGCTCCATCGCTGTACATGGCTATTAATTTTTGGTTTCCTTTGCCAGGGGCAAAACGAATCTTCCTCACCCAACTTCGGTGGGTAGGTATTCCTCTGAGGACAAACAAACAAACAAAATCAAAAATACCAATATGATATAGAATAACATCTAGTCACCAGAAACTACGCCCAACATCTCTTCCTGTTTCCGTTTCTGACAAGGTCTGATAATCGGAGAATCACTTTACTTTCTGGGATAGAGGGCTGCATCTGACAGAAAAGGCCTGCCCTTTATTAACATCAGCTAGAATAAGGTCCCAGAACTTCTGCACAGGCCAGCTGCAGATAAGGGTATCCTATGAATGATCTGGAGCCCAGCCCAAGGCCTTTCCTCCCAAGTTCAGGTGACAAGGGAAAGGGTCCAAGCTACACTTGGCCATGTTCACTGATCCTGTGTGCCAAGTCACAAGCCTCCAAGGAAATACATCAAGAGGATACTATTTTTTTTTTAAACTAAATAACAAGATGTCATTCTTGGTTCATACCTGGATACTCTGCCTTTCAAATCCCAAAAATTTAAATTTCCGACCACATCTCCAAGCACTAGTGTATCACCTTTCCAAGCGATGCAGGAAATACTACCCATACTTCCCTATAAAACAACAGCAACAAACATACATAAATATCAGTACTTATAAGTCATAATAACAGAGAAACATTTTTACTTAATGACCATGATAAAATAATCAAAATATTTTAATAAAACTTAATTATAAAGGGTTTTGCTGGGTAGTATGAATGCCATTAAATCCTAAAACATAGACTTCACACACTAAAAGAGCTACACACATATCAATTTTAAATATGAAGAAACAGGAGATTTCAATTTGATAGACATTAAGTTATCTGAGCTAAATTTATAGAGAAGGGATCTCTTTTGAGGAAGAAATACCTTACAGAAAAGAAAACTAAAAGAAGAAAAAAAGAGAAGTAAGTCTTTCAAGAGAGCTGACTCTAACATCTCTCATCCTAAAAAGATAAATCCATTCCAAAGGAAATTCAAAGCTGTTTCAAAACTAACTGTGAAGTAAATTTATATTGCAAAAGAGGATCCAGAGCCTCACTGATACCTTCTAGAACCTTCTGGAACAATAAAGCAAAGAAATGCTGTTTATTAAGGGTATTTTGCATAGCTTGATTCATCAAAAGCTTTGCAAATAAGTTACATACAGAAACACAAATATAAGAATGAAACTATTGTAATAAAGCTAACCTGGAGGAAGAGAGGAACTGGCCTTTCTCACGGATGCACAGAGGCAGTGTAATAGAGAGCTCAGCAGCCTGGGCTCTGGAGTCAGACTGCCTGGGCTTGAATCCCAGCTTCACCACTTAACCTGGTGAGTGATTTGGGGCACACTTGCTTAACCTTTCAGGGGCTTAGATTTGTCATCAATAATGTAGGGTAAGCTCATGAAACTTGAGGAGCTGCTATTAGTGTTATTAAATTTATAAAGGTAAAGAAAGGCCTTAAAGCAATGCCTGCCACACAGTAAACAGTCAACATGTTAGCTATTCAATAATACTACTGCTCAATTACTTCTCTATTTATTAAAAGAAATCTTGTTTTTCATTTATAATACAATATAAAAATTTACACAGTATCTGTGGTAAGAAGTAGGAAAGCTTTGATGGTTTAACAAATTGACCATTAATAGACAAACATCAAATATGGCATAAATCACAGCAGCATTCAAGAAACAGAAGAAAAACTGGATTTAAAAAAATCAATATAGGCACTCCTCGTTTTACTGCACTTCGCTTTATTTGGCTTTGCAAATATGATGTTTTTTACAAATTGAAGGCTTGTAGCAATCCTGTGTTGAGCAAGTCTACTGGTGCCATTTTTCCAACAGCAAATGCTCACTTCATGTCTCTGTGTCATATTTTGGTAATTCTCATAATATTTCAGACTTTTCCATTATTATCTGTTATGGTGATCTGTGATCAATGATCTTTGATGTTACTATTGTACTTATTTCGGGGCACCATAAACCATGCCCATACAACACTGTGAACATAATCGATAAATGCTGAGTGTGTTCTGGCTGTTCCACTACTGGTTGTTCCCCCATTTTTCTCCCTATCTTTGGGCTTCCCTATTCCCTGAGACACAACAATATTGAAATTAGGCCAATTAGATACCCTACAATGGCCTCTAAGTGTTCAAGTAAAAGGAAGAATCATACATCTCCCACTTTAAATCAAAAACTAGAAATGATTAAGCTTAATGAGGAAAGCATGTTGAAAGCTGAGACAAGCCAAAAGCTAGGCCTCTCGTGCCAAACAGCCAAGCTGTGAGTGCAAAGGAAAAGTTCCTGAAGTAAATTAAAAGTGCTACTCCAGTGAATGCATGAATGATAAGAAAGTGAAACAGCCTTACTGCTGATGTGGAGAAAGTTTTAGTGGTCTGGATAGAAGATCAAACCAGCCACAACATTCCATTAAAGCAAAGCCTAATTCAGAGCAAGGCTCTAGCTCTCTTCAATTCTATGAAGGCTGAGAGAGGTGAGGTAGCTGCAGAAAAAAAGCTTTAAGCTAATCGAGTATATTAGTCCAGTTTCTGTTGCTTAAAACAGAATATCTGAAATTAGGTAATTTATAAGAAAACAATTTCTTTTTTTTACAGTTTCGGAGGCTGAAAAGTCCAGAATCCAGGGGTGCATCTGGTGAGTTCCCTGAAGCCAAAGCCTAATATAGAGCAAGGCCTTAAGTCTCCTCAATTCTATGAAATCTGAGAGAGACAAGGAAGCTGCAGAAGAAAAGTCTGAAACCAGGAGAGGTGGATTCATGAGGTTTAAGGAAAGAAGCTGTCTGCGTAACATAAAAGTGAAGGTGAAGCAGCAAGTGCTGATGGAGAAGCTGTAGCAAGTGATCCAGAAGATGTAGCTAAGACCACTGATGAAGATGGCTGCACTGAACAACAGATTGTCAATGCAGATGAAACAGCTTCATATTAGAAGCAGCAGTCACCTAGGACTTTCATAGCTAGAGAGAAGTCAATGCCTGGCTTCAAAGCTTTAAAGGACAGGCTTACTCTCTTGTTAGGGGCTAATGCAGCTGGTGACTTGACGTTGAAGCCAATGTTCATTTACCTAAGGCCCTTAAGAATTACACTAAATCTACTCTGCCTGTGCTCTATAAATATAACAACAAAACCTGGATAACAGCACATCTCTTTACAGCATGAGCTACTGAATATTTTAAGCTCACTGTTGAGACCTACTGCTAAGGAAAAAAGATTCCTTTCAAAATATTACTGCTCCTTAACGATGCACTTGGTCAACCAAGAGTGCTGATGGAGACGTACAAGGAGATTAATGTTGTCTTCATGCCTGCTAACAAAACATCCATTCTGCAGTCCAAGGATCAATGAGTAATTTCAACTTTCAAGACTTACTATTTAAGAAATACATTTTGTAAGACTTCAGGTGCCACTGATAGCTCTGATGGATCTGGGCAAAGTAAACTGCAAACCTCCGAGAAAGAAGTCACCATTCTAGATGCCATTTGAAGAACATTTCATGATTTGTGGGAGGAGGTCAAAACATCAATATTAACAGGAATATGAAAGAAGTTGATTCCAACCCTCATGGATGACTTTGAGGGGTTCTAGACATCAGTGGAGGAAGTAACCGCAGATGTGGTGGAACTAGAAAGAGAACCAGAATTAGAAGTGGAGCCTGAAGATGTGACTGAACTACTGCAATCTCATGGTAAAACTTGAATGGATGAAGAGATGCTTCTTATGCATGAGCAAAGAGAGTGGTGTCATGAGATGGAAACTACTGGTAAAGATGCTGTGAACATTGCTGAAGTGAAAACAAGGTATTTAGAATATTACACAAACTTAAAACAGCAGCAGGGTTTGAGAACACTGACTCCAATTCTGAAAATTTTACTGCAGATAAAATGCTATCAAATAGTACCACATGTTACAGAGAAATCTTTTGTGAAAGGAAGAATCAAGAGTTAATCCAGGTGGCAAACTTAACTGTTGTCATATTTTAAGAAACTGCCACAGCTACCCCAACCTTCAGCAACCTCCACCCTGATCAGTCAGCAGCCACCAACATCGAGGCAAGACCCTCCACAAGCAAAAAGATTATGACTCACTGAAGGCTCAGACGATTGTTAGCATTTTTTTAGCAATAAAGTATTTTTTAATTAAGGTATCTACAATTTTTTAGACATAATGCCCTTGCACACTTAATAGACTACAATATAGTGTAAACATAATTTTATATGCACTGGGAAACCGAAAAATTCATGTAACTCGCTTTACAGCAGTGTTCGCTTTATTGTGGTGGGTGTAGAACCAAACCTACAATAGCTCCAAGGTATTCTTGTATTATAATGAATTCAATAATAAAAAACTTAGGTATATTAAACAAATAAAATTCTGTTTAATATGGAGCAACACTCCAAGATCTTACTTCTATTTTCCTATATACTAACAAAATGTTTAAGAATTTGCCTTTAAATTTACTTTTTGGTCTTGAATATTTTCACATTTTAAATATTACTTATTTAATTTTTAAAAATTAGAATATTAAGGTTTAACTTAGCCGAGAACTCAGAGTTACAAAGCAATTACCTTCCCACCTCAGAGTGTTGCTGATGGGATACAAGCCACATGGAGAGACCAAGGTGTTTTCAGAGGATGAGGCACGCCTAACCATTTTGGGGCTCTAAATCATCCCAAGAGAACCAAAATAAAACTAAACCTCAATAGAATATTTTTATTTGATATTGATATGTTATCTACATGCAAAATATGATGTTCAAAAGGTCAGAAGGAAGGCTGGAAGCAAGGCAGAGACATTCACTCTCATTTGTGCTAATTTTCTAAATAAAGTCAGTCAACTATAGATTCTCCACATGCACATAATTTAAAATATGGCAAGCTTTCTCCTTCTCTTTACCATTTTTATATACTCTACAATTCAGGGGCCAAAATCCAGAGGGCAAGTTTCAACTCAGAATGAATTTTTAATACTCTACATTTGGGAAAAGGGTAAGATAAATATGAATTAAACAAAAAGTTCTGCCTAAATTCTACATTACAGTCACTGGAAAATATTTTAATTCCAGAAAACAGAAATAATTAAAACCAATTTTTCACATACTATATGTGTATAGTAGATGTCAATCCCCTTTCCCTAAAAATAATCTGCTCTAAAACATGCCCTAATTTCACTGGAGGCTGGATCCTTAGTAAGCTGATCATTCCTTGAGAGAGCTGCATCTAGCGTTGGAATAAAAGGATCTGGCAGGCAGAACAGAGACTTGCTATATCCTGACTTCAGGCTTCCACTAAAAGAGATGGAATCCTTAAAGCTGTGTGGTGAAATTATCATCCTGTAAGAAGCATTTATAAAAAGGAACACTCATGTGTCCAATGTCAAAAAGTTTAAAACATTTTTGGGGGACAGTGAGATGGGGGAACTGGCATATCAAAAATTATTGGATTATTTCTACAGTCTAATCTCAAATGAGAAGTGATCAGAAAACATAGCTGAGTGTTTGTGAGTGTCACTGGAAGAGCTCAGATGGGGTCTTCTTTGGGGTTCTAAAAGAGGAGCTACACATATTGCTAAGAAAGCAAACTGGGACTTCCCGAAGGATAGCTATGTTACACTGAAACTCTACATCTACACCCTTTAACAATAGTTTCTCCTTATACACACTTAAAGTAAGGTCACTTTTCTATTATAACTACCAAACATCAAACTTCCACATTTGCATTGTTATTTTCATCCTTTCAAAATTCTGAAATTTTTTTGGCAATGTTAGAGGCAGTTTAAAACAGATGTAACTGGGTTTCAGAAAGGACTTGGCTTATATAATAGTATAAATTAAATTATAATTTGAAAAGCACTCTCAAGTTAGCTTTGATTTTTAGAAGTAGAGAAAGTTTTTGGTGAGAATGCCCTCAATTCTTCTACATTTACTCATAAAGAAGATTTGGTAGCCAGCCTCCAAGAGGCCCTCACTGACCCTGCCTTTTGGAAGTCATAGACCTGGTGTCATCTCCCACAATGAATACAGTTGAGCCACGAATTGAGAGCATACTGCAAAAATCAGAGTGTGACTTTTGAAACTAGGTCATAAAAGCCATTGCAGCTTCCTTCTTGCTCTCTTGGATCACTCGCTCACAGAAGCTAGCTGTCATGCCATGAGGACACTCAAGCAGCCCTGTGCAGATGTCCACATAAGAAAGAACTGAGGCCTCTCACCAACAGCCAGCATTAATTTGCAGTCGCCATGTGAGTGAACCATCTTGGAAGCAAATCCTCCTACCCCATTTAGCTTCAAATGACTGCAACCTCATGAGACCCTGAGCCACCTATATAATAGGAGGTTGGCATTCTACTAGAATGTTCCATTTTTGGCAGGCAATTTTAAATAAATATATATATATTTTAAAATCCCCTCATGCTTCCATTTAACTATTACAGTAGTCTGTAGTAGTTAACAAAAACATTTTCTCAATTCATCTATTTTTAAAAACAACCTTTGAAGGAGGGGGGAGCGGGAGGGGGGAGGGAGGTTTTGGTAATTGGCCACAATAATCAACCACATTGTATATTGACAAAATAAAATAAAATATTAAAAAAAAAAACCTTTGAAATTCATGCTGACACAAATTATTAACAAAACCTTAGTTAAAGGATTCCACAAGGCCATAAAAAGAATATACGAGTATATGAGTTAGTAAATATTAGTCATACTATTACACTTACAACCTGATTACTGTTATCCGAAAGTAATACTAGACTGTAAGTCAAATCCTTCAGGGTAATGCCTAAAATGGGAAGAGGACAGATACTGAAGTCAGACAGACCTGGGTTTAAAACACTGCTCTTTCACATAATTACACTGGGTAACCTTGAGAAAGTTACTTATTTTCTCTTAGTTTCGTTACAGGTAAAATAGAAATAATTCCTAACAAATTGTAAATATTTAATCAAAATAGTTGTAATGCTATTTTCTAGCAGTATGGAATAAGCTTAATTAATGATAATGTCTCCTTAAATAGCAAAGTTTATTTATATTAAGTTTTTCTGAAGAAGCCTTCGGTGGGTATGAAACCAACAAAATCTTTGACAAAAACTCTTAATGAAGTTAATCAGGATTAGACTCACATCTGGTGGAATCCGAGCACTATCTTTCACCGAGTTTCCTTCAACAGTGAGATGATAAACTTGGCCATCATTATCAGTAAATACAAAATGCTCCCGGGCAGAGATGTTCTGACTGAGTTCAGATTTACTTTCTGCCTCTTGCAATAAGCTTTGGGATAGAGAAAAATAAGATAAAGATATTTCTTTTCCCTAGGGCGACACCCATAATTGATTAACTTGCCCAAAGTACGGATGCATTAACAGGAGGTTCAGAACCATTTTTAAAAAGTCAAATTAATCTTTGCCCAGCTAATAATAGAAAAACACAAATCATTCCCAAATAGTCATACCATGAGAAAAAGTTTAACCTGAACAGAGGAAAATAGTGATCTAAACACAAGAAAAAGAAACCTCTTAGCTGTTTTTGCTGCAGAACTCTCCTCAACAAAAGACAGACCTTACACGGACCCATCATTATTTCTGAAGTTTTTTACTTGTAAAATAGGTGTGGATGGGTATGGTATATAAGTTTAGAATTCCCGATAAGTTTTCTTTGGTGTACATAAATAATAATTTGACCTACTTGTATGTTTATGCTACTACGTTCATCTGAATTTCAGAAGCTGAAGTTTATGGAAGAGAAGGGCACTAAGAATGATTATATTCACTAATGGATGCTGATGAGTGGACATTACTGCATATATTATTGACTATAATAAGTAATACAATAATAAAATTAACTTTTCAGTAATCTGGGTATGTACTGAAATACGAAACCAAGCATGTTCAAAAGCAGAGTCCAACTTGCTACCATAAATGCCTTTGGATGACACTTGCCAAATTCCCAGCCATGATACTGATAGTAAAAATGACAGTGGCAGGAAACAGTGTAGTGTACCTGATCACAGACGACTCAATGATACTCAGCTCTGTGTCTGAGACTACGGTCTGGCGGGCCATGGCCTCTCTCGTAGCAAGCTGTTTCTTTCTCAAGCTCTTCAAGTTGTGAGATGGTGACCACTCCTGTGAAGCAAAGACAGACAAACCTGGAAGTGCTCGGTGTCCTTCAGTCAATGAATTCTTACAGAACAGCTAGACTACTCTTCACTACCCAGCATCATTTACTATTACTGCACGTGAGTCCACAATTTGTTCTTTAGATTCTGCCCATTTATAGAAAGGCCAAATGAATGCATTTTAATTAGACCTTAAGGTGGGCAAGTTCAATGGCAAACTTCCAAAAGGTCTAATCTTTTGATGCTTTCTTTTTTACAAAATAAAACTAATGAATTCTATTATGGTATCTTCTATCTCCCACCCTCTCCTCTGCCCATTATGTGCACAAGATGAAATAATCATCCATCGATCCACCCAAAACCAGTTATTTTATTTATTTATTCTTTTATATTCCATCAATTCTAGTGTCTTTAATCCAATATCCTCTCATATGTATAAGTTTTTAACATGTAGTTATTTCACATGCATCTATTTCTAATTTATATAAATAGTAATGCATTATATATCTCATCCTGTTTCTTAATTTTTTTCACTGGAGTCAATATCCTTGCAAAAGTTCCTTTATCACAAAGAGCTGATCAGCTGGAGCACAGAGGATGCCTGTGTTTGTCTGAGCACTAAGAGTTTGCTCCACAGTATGTTTGCATTGGTCTGTATTCCTACCAGCGGTACACAGGGCTTCCTATATTCCACTCACAGTTGACGATATCTGGCTTTTCAACTTTTGTTAGTCTAAAAGGTATATATCAAGGCTATTTTACTTTGCACATCTCTGAAAACAGATGAGTTTGAACATTTCTTTATATGCTTGTTGGCTTTTAGGTTTCTCTACCATTCACATATTTTGTCCATTTTTCCACTGGGGTTCCTATTTTTGCATTGTTAATTTGTAGGAGTTCTTCGTCAATTTTAGACACTGGAAAATTTCTCTTCCCATGTGTTCTGTATTTAACTTTGACAATGTTTATTTTTCATCAAACAAAGAATTAATCTTGATGTAATCAAATCCATTAATTTAGCTTCTGATGTCTGCTCCTGCCCTCAGCTCACAAAAATATTATTATTTTGTTATTAAATTTTATAGCTTTATTTTTTTTACATTTAGGTCTTTAATACTGTGGAGCTTGCTTTTATATGGTATTACGTAGAGATCTGGTATTTTTCTCCATGAAGTGAGACAGTTTTCCCAACACTATCTACTAAACAGTCTGTCCTTCCCTTTTTTTTTTTACATTTAGGTCTTTAATACTGTGGAGCTTGCTTTTATATGGTATTACGTACAGATCTGGTATCTTTCTCCATGAAGTGAGACAGTTTTCCCAACACTATCTACTAAACAGTCTGTCCTTCCCTTTGATTTGTATACTACTTTATTGTACATTAAGTTCCCGAATATTTACGGATCTATTTCTCAGCTCTTTATTATGTCTGATCATTTCCTGTTCTTGTGCCAATATGATATTGATTTTATTTCCATGGTTTTGTAATATGTACTATTATCAGGTACAATGGGACCCAACTCTGCCCAGGCCTCCCACATTTACTTTTTTTCTAGGATGACTTCATTATTCAGAAACTTCATTCTTCCACAAACATTTTAGAGTATGTTTATAGTGTTCATCAAACTATCCCAATGAAATTATAATTGGAATTGCACTAATGTAATATCAGGTTGACCCATCAAAGAAAATAAGAGGTATTTCCACTTATCTGCATTATCTTCTCTGAACACACATTTTTAACAAGAAAATACATGGCAGTAATGATTTCAATTCAAGCTAAAGAAAAACACTCACCATACACACACATACCTAAATAAACTACTTAGTTCTTGAACTGTAACTTACCAAAGCAGTTATTGTAGGGAAGTTTTTGGACATTTCTCTAAGAAGGGTACAAGTCCTAACATCCCACAACTCCAGGGGTTTATCTTTGAATACAACTGCCAAATACTGCCTAAAATAAAATAAAATTGCTAAGTGAGTCCCTTTTTGTAAAAGTTTCACCGTGAATTAATACAAATAAAAAGTTCAGTAAATTAGAAAACTCAGATGACACATTCTAAACATAGACAATTTAACATTTAGCCCCCACAATTAATAGTCGTAAGAAGGTAAAGCTCTAAGTTGACCTTTGAGAGCACATATTGCCTCACATAATTAGGCAAAAACATCCAGCTCAGAAGAAAGCGTGGCATGGGTTCAAATCCTGCAGCCATAACGTACATTAATCATCCTGAGGCTCAATTGCTCATATATGATATGACAGTACTATCACCTACCTCAGTAGATCAGTACGCCTATTATGGTAAAAATTAAATAAAAAAGCGTGTCA
>NW_007731939.1:41076-42294 GCF_000696425.1 Galeopterus variegatus
CAATTTTCCACAAATAAAATTCTAGGCTCAGATGGGTTCTCTGATGAATTCATACTACTTAAGGAAGAAATAATATTAATTCTACACAAATTCATTCCAAAAAAAAGAACAGGAAGGAATACGTCTCAACACATTATGCAAGGTTGGCATTTCCCTGATATCAAAACCAGATAAAGATATTATATGAAAATCAGACCAATATCCCTTCATGAGCATAGATATAAAATATTAGCAAATCAAATTCAGCAATATATCAAAACAGTAACACATCATGACCAACTACAGTTTATCCCAGAAGTGTCAAGTTGGCTTAAAATTTGAAAATCAATGTAGATCACCATATTAGCTGACTTTAAAAAGAACTAACACACTTTCCATATGATGATGTCCATAAATGCACAAAAAGTATTTGACATTTTTAACACCTACTTATGATACAAAGTGTCAGCAAACTAGGAACAGATGAGAATTTCTTCAACCTGACAAAGGACATCTACAAAAACGTATAGCTAGCATGATAATTAATGTGGAAACACTGAATGCTTTCTCCATAAGATCCAAGAAAAGCGCAAAAATGTCAGCTTTCTTCACTTCTATTCAGCATTGTACTGGGGGTCCTAATCAGTGCAGCAAAGAAAGAAATAAAAGGCCTACAGATTGCAAAAGAAAGATGCAAACATGTTTTTATTGGCAAACAAGATTGTCCATACAGAAAATCCTAAGGATTCAATGGAAACACTGCTAGAACCAATAATTAAGTTTAACAGTCACGAGGTTCAGGTCAATATCAAAAAAATTAACTGTATTTCAGTATACAAATAATAAATAATTGGAAACTGAAATTTAAAAAGGTAAAAATGCCATTTATAGTAGCATCAAAGAAAACACAAAAAATAATTAATAAATGACATATAAGATTTATACACTGATAACTACAAAATACTGCTAAATTATAAAAGACTAAAATAAGTGGAGAGCTATACATTGTTCATGAATCAAAATACTTAAGATATTTAATCTTCCCCATACTGATCTATGGATTCAAGGCAATCCCAATGAAAATCCCAGAAAGAATTTTTTGGTAAAATTGATAAGCCGATTCTAAAATTTATATGGAAATGCAAAAATCCTAGAAAAGCCAAAACAATTTTTAAAAGCGTACTCATTCTTTCTTTGTTTTTTTTATTTGTTTTCGTTCAGTTTCAATTTTTTTTTTTT
>NW_007731939.1:43334-54680 GCF_000696425.1 Galeopterus variegatus
TATGCATTTATATCAACACAGCTATCATGGAACAAAACTAGGTTCCTGGTTTTACCAATGCAATGAAGTGTTAAAATTCATACAAAAGTTACCTCATTTTTTTAGAAGTGGAGAATCAAAACTTGTAGCAACGTAATTTTGTGATCAAAATATTTTTTTTGATATGGCTGCATATCACCATTTGCTATATCACTAAGAAATTCTATATGTGTTCTAGCAACTGCCCACTTTCTTAAAGATTAAAAGAATCCATGAGATTCCATTGTGATAACACCACAGATTTTTTTTTTAGGTTGACACTTACTTCAAATGTGATACTTTAATCATCTCGATGGGCGATTCATCATTTCCTCGTTCGCCACGAAAAGCAATGCTCCTACCTTTAATTGCAAATATTAAAGAAAACGTGAAAACAGCATATAAAACATGAAAGAAACAGAAAACCATACCAGTACAATTTAATCAATCCTACTCTCTTTCTGTTCATTCTTCTAAGCTGTTTCTAATAATCTAAACTAAAAAATTACAAGTTAATGATCAATAATATATTACTTATATTCAAATATCTATTTCATAAAAGACATTTTCATTTGTTATAATTTCTCAAATTCTATAATTCAATTTTAAAAATTTAGAAATACCAATATCTAAAGTTTTAAGGAATCTATGGTAAAGAAATTGTCTACTGTAAAACCTACTTGCATATATAAAGTAATATAAATATTCCCATGTTTCCAAATACTAACTAGTGGGGAAAAAACTATTGAAACACATATTTAAGATTTTCTTGTCCCATGTGCAAAGTACTAACTAAAATATTTTGAACATGTTTCTGAAAAAAATCTCTATAAACTGAAATTAGGGAATAACTACAGTGTTCATGTATGCTGTATGAGAACTAGCTTACTACATAAGAAGCTAAATGATTTTCTGCAAATGAAAAAATATAAATTCTACCTTATGTCTGGACAAATATATTTTAGTATCTTTCCTCAGATTTTTATGTACATTAAACAGAAGAGAGTACACACTCTTGTCAAAGACCACTGAATGCCTCAACTCTTCCCTGCTCTTCCTTGCCATGAAGTAGAATCTCACTATGCTCATTGTTGGTATACCCTAAACACCCATGTCCTTTCCTGCTCTGCTAGTCTGTTGCCCTCCTTAGAAGACAAGGCTATAAAGTGTTTAATCTATGAACTAAAATATCCCACTTAAAGAAGTCAGTAACTATTTCTACAGACATTTGTTCCTCAAAAATAAATCTGTGAAAGACAGACTTTAAGTTACCTAATAGTCCTAAACCTGAGCCCAACTGAAAAAAATGAACACAAATTTTTTATTGAATGATATTAGACAATGGCATTTTTTCCCTGAGATACTACGTAACTAGAGAGAGCCAGTGCCAGTTTCCCGGCAAATGAGGAATCTAGGAGTGAGGCTAACTAGGTAGGTCACTTCCAATGATACTAGAGCAACACTGGACCAAAGATGGGGCTGATCCCTTGAGGTTTAGTAACATACTCTAATAAGTAAGAACAACTATATCTTTGAGAGCTTAGAAAAATATATATGGACAGGATAAGAAAGCAACCGTACACTTGATTTATTATACACATATGTACACACATACATATATTCTCATTGGTCAAAATCATGTATAAATATTCATATTACTATATCATTTTAAAGAAACTCATTGTAATTTTGTTTTAAAAAATCTACTAGAAATCACTGTATGTGCTATAAAACAACTTGAAATGCTCACCTTATATTTTCAAGTTCTTCATTTTGAAACTCATTGGATTGTAGGTTTTTACCAATTCAGAACAAGTTACTTTATTGGAATGTTTTCTATTTTAGTCTTCAAACTCCCAATTGAATTTTCCCTATTTAGCAGCCAGACACTAGCAAAAGTTTTAAATTTGAACATTTAAAAACAATCCTTAACCTACAAGTTTTCTAAGGGTTTCCTACAAAGAAGAAAGTTTTAAACAGAGAATAAAGTCTAATGACAAAGCGTTATTTTAAAATTGGTTTTTTGGTTATATGTAACAATGCACTTAAAAGTAGACCTGGTATCATATTTTCTAAAAAGTCTGTCTGTTCAACCTAATGGTGCTCCATTTTACCATGTATTTATGTTAACGAAATTTCCAAACAATGAGACTTTTCTATGGCAATTATTACAGAACAAAGAATAAATATATAAACATGGAATAAAAGAAAAACCTCCCAGGTGGAAAAAAAGTACTTTGGAATAAGTTTTATAAACAGCAACATCTCCTCTTACTGGCCAGCTGCAAAAATAAATAAATAAATAAATAGCAACATTTTCGATCAATATGACAAACTACTTTGAATCTTTTTTTTTTTAAACACACCTGTTGGAAGATCAACCAATAGCAACATTTTCAATCAATATGACAAACTACTTTGAATCTTTTTTTTTTTAAACACACCTGTTGGAAGATCAACCAGTTGAAGTTCATTTCTCACTAATCCCATATTGTTTGGTGTTGAGGTAGCAAAAGAAAGAAAACTGGTCAAACTTGCCCATTCAATACCCCTATAATAAGAAATTAAACAAAGATTAATTTCAAAGAAGGGTATTTAACAAATTGAAACAAAATTTCAAACAACAATAAACTTTTTGTTTGAAAAGTTTATTTGAAAAATACATTTTTCCTATGATTGAAACTTTATTACACAAGTTAATTAAAAAATAATATGACCTTTCATTTTTCACTTGATCTTTCATTTGAGACTATATTACCATACATTCCAAACATATATAATGTTATTTCTAATTAAAATTTCTGTCTCCAAATGTAAAGACAAGATAGTTTAGTTATCAGGATCATTAAAATGACTACTGAAATATGACCAGGGAGAGAGTCACATCACAGGAGTTTTCAAGAATTCCAAATGCTTAAAAAGAGGTAATGTACAAATATTTAAGCAGAATTCTTAAGGTAAGGTGTACACTGAAGAATTTTATCAGAATTCCTAATTGGTTTAGAAAGCAGAAATTCCTAAAGCAAAGAACAGAAACTGAGCTGTTAGATTTAGAAGTGGCTCCAAGTTCCAAATGATGTATCAATTAGAAAAAAGCACAAAAGAGAAAGAGAGATGTATGATAAGACAGCAACCTATAACTCTAATGCCCCGGGAGTCTCATTTATGTGGGACTGACAGTAGGTGATTACACATTTTTCCCCACTAACATAACTGGACAGTGTATATCACCATGATTTGCAGAAAATGGAAGAGAGAAGTGGGCCACTGGGACAAGAGTAGACTCATCAGAGATATGAGAAGAAGGTTCTATATAGCTTACAAGGTTACAGAGGCTGGTTGGAAGGGAAGTCCAAACCTCTGCTGCTACACAGTTGTTCACCAGCATCTGCGGGACAGCTATTTTTAAAAGGAACATATCATCGATGACTGCTTTCACAACACAACAGCAGAGCTGTGACAGGAAGTGCTATGACTTTAAATCCTAAACCTAAAATATTTACTATCTGGTTCTCTACAGAAAATGTTTACTGACCCCTGATGTATTTTATCCATTCCTACACAACTTTGCATACTATTGCTAGGTTTTACATGAAATATGGCTTTTATCATGTCCAAACTCCTCTATGTGGCTGTCGGGGCCATCCAGCCATTTGCCTCATCCTCACTAACAAAGCTTACCTCTCAATCATCTGAACCTTACCTGATACTTTACTAGAGTAACCTTCCCCACTGATCCCTGTGTACCCACATACTCATTTTTTTCTCAGAGGGGCAAACATAATCCAAAGAGAACTAAAATTATATTTACAACAGAGGGAACTGCTGCAGTTATCAAGGATTATAACTCTTTATGCATGAAGTTGCATTGAAACACTCAGATCAGGCTGCTTAAAACTGAGCACCTTTAGGAATTGCTATGCCTGGAAAGTCCTCTCTCTCCTTTCCTCTTCAAATACTATTGGAGTTCAAGTCCTGGCTGCAGCATTTACTAGCTCTGTGCTCTCTGTGCACCTGTTCCCTCTTCTGTTACACAAGAATAACAAAACTGAGTGCACAAAGAAGGCCTGGCACATAGTAAGCACTATATGTACTGGCAATCACCATCATCATTATTATTACTCTCATTTCAAGATCTAATTCAAGCCCTATTTTCTTCATGAGGCCTCCCCATTTCCTAAAGTCAAACGATACTCACAGTGAATACTATATAATGTGTTTAATTATTCACTGGAAAAGTCCCTTTCTGTTTTTCTTCTTTCTTTCCCCTAACAGTTACAATACTCATTAGTGTTTCTACTTGGAGTGAACAAAAGAGAGGAATCATTTTGGTAGTATTCTGCTCTCTATGTAAGTCTGATAGCTTCAATCAGATCTGTTTCTCCATAGAAACCCTAAGACACACCCTCCAAGTCTTGCTGCTAGCAATCTTAACTAATTATACTAATTAGTGAACTAATTAAAGTTACTATCTCTGAACCATAGGAATTCCAGTCCTCCCCCTCCTCATTCTTTATTTTTAAAAATATATCTGTTAAATACCCAGCATATGCTAGTGACTGTGCTAAGCACTGGGAATGCAGTAGTGGCCTTCTGGAGCTTGCAATCTGGCAGAACAGACACAAGTGTATTCTGTACTATCTACTACAAAAGATAGTGGTACAGAATTCAACAGGACCATATAAATGTCGCACATACTCTGGTCTCAGGGGCTAGGCAGGGCTTCCTGGGGGACCATTAAAGCTGAGACCCTAAGGGCAAATAGGCCTTTATCTAAGACTGAATGAGTAAATAGTATAAATAGAGTAAATAGAGAAACACTCACTGTGCTAGACTGTACTCTCTTTGAAGGGAGGTACTATGTCATGTCTCTCCAGGCACATGATAGGCACTTGGGAAAACGTGTTTGATTAAATGAATCCTTCTATGTTTAGCCCTCCTTCTTATGTTTATTAGTGCCATGTATATGCAAAAAGTGTTTTCCCGCTGTTTACCAGATGTCCCAGTGTACAGAATATAAGCCGCCCAGAACATGGGGTAGCTGCTTATTTGTAATCTAGCAATACGAGCATGTTGCCTTTGAACAGACTACAGCAGCAGCTTGTATATCCAATTCCTACTGAGGAAAATAAAAGTCAAGTTGGACTTCAAAGTAGATTAGATAAGGAGGGGATTATTTCTCAGAAGAAAAGAATGAGAACTCTTCTCAAACGCTGCTGAGCAACACACTGCCCTCAGGATTATATCGTGACCATCTGGGTTTAGCTGAGATCCTCCAGTAATGACTAATAAGGCCAGTGGCTCATTTTCTGACTTGATCTAGGATTTTATTTTTGTTTTTGTAGGATTCCTAATCACTAAACAATTGTAACCTTAAAATCTAATGACAGATATTTGGGGTCCTGACTCCCACAGGTTCCCAAGTTGGGCCTGTGAAGCACCTACTGGGGATGCTACAGAGACTGCTTCTCAACACTGGATGGCCAGGGGAGCACACACTTTCTCAAAGGCCTTGGAGCTCTAAGATTCTTATGCAAATTTACAGACAGACAAAATAGAGATCATTTTACTTTCCACAAATCACTCAGTTTACTCAAAGCAGTAGAGTCAACCAATGTTCTGATATCCATATAATCCATGTTATGATAATAATTTTTGACATGCAAAAGAGTCCTGGGCTATATTGTTATAAACTCAGCCTACTGAACAAAGACACAAACTAATAATACAAGAAAATCTACATGTACCATTCCACTATGTTTACTTCCAGATATCTTCCACTGTATTAAAAGCATCAAAGGCTTGGTCTGCTTAATTTGCACAAGAAAATCTAGAAAATACTGGGTTTATGCTAATAAGTTCAGAAAATTTTATAACACATCTGTGAAATTTTCATAATGACTTTAATTGTTAATACTAAAATTGCATTAATCGAAACATAAAGACAGCAAGATTTTAACATCCTCTTGGGCAGCATCTTTGAATATAAAATGTGAATTATCTTAAAAATGGCAATTAAGAGGGGAAATTCATATAAAAATGGAGATCTTTGTATAATCATTCACAACACTAGTCTGTCTGGGTAGCATATTCTTTCATAAAATGGGTAAGTCATGTATTTAGTAACATCTACAACCTGACTAATCCAATACCTCACTGACAAACTATCTATTGAAGGTTCAGAGTTCAGAAAAAAAATGACAAAGTGATCGTGTCAAATTCTTAGCGTGAAACTTGGTTCAGTCAACATTTTAATTTTATTGCCAACATGATTCCTACTAATCTATTTGTATTTTTTAGCTACAGATCTCGTACTAGTCAGTGAAGAGCCCATGCTCTGAGGCTTGAAAGGCCTTGACTGAATTCCATCTACCTCTTTCACAGATTACTCTGTAATTCTTGGTTTCTTCCTCTGTAAATTGGAAACATAATGGTGCCTACCCCATAGGGTTGGAGTGGGGATTCAATGAAATGAGGCTTGCAAAGCATTAATACTTAACATAATTCTTAGAACAAGTACTGGTTAAATGGAGAGTTTTGACTGGTTGGTGTTGGCCATAAAAGGAAACACCACACGTAAAAGGCAAGGATGAAAGGAAATGTCAAGAGAAGAAATGTAGGGGCCGGCCCGTGGCTCATTCGGGAGAGTGCGGTGCTGATAGCACCAAGGCCCCGGGTTCGGATCCCATGTAGGGATGGCCGGTTTGCTCACTGGGTGAGTGTGGTGCTGACAACACCAAGTCAAGGGTTAAGATCCCCTTACCGGTCATCTTTTTTTTTTTTAAAAAAAAAAGAGAGAAGAAATATAGACGAGAAAGAGAGGGAGAAAGAAGTTATCAGTAGTGGCACCAGAGCCTACTGGAAGAAGAGAAGAAATGTAGACGAGAAAGAGAGGGAGAAAGAAGTTATCAGTAGTGGCACCAGAGCCTACTGGAAGAAGTGCCAGAATGGCAAATTGCAAACACTGTAACAGAGGAGAAGAGAAAAGAGACGAACAGCAGCCTGAAAGAGTCTAAACAGATACCTGTGTCACTACACCTTAAAAGCCCAATGCTTTTGAAGACATTACTACTCCATGTAAATATATTTGCAGAGATATGGAGGGGCACAGCACAGATGACAATAAATAGTCACCTGGGCTGTACCACAAAACAATGAACTTGAAAGAATAAGGCAATGTAAACTTTTTGGAGATTTGCATCACATCAGAAGTTGTGATACTTAAAGGGATAACCCTTCTCCATTCAGAAAATGCATTTACTCAGAACAATGTGTTCACAAGGGTTCAATAAGAATTTTAATGTATACATAAGACCTGCAATTATATAATGTACAGAAGACCAAAAACAGCCTTTCTTATACTTTCATTAAAAGATCAAAAAATAAT
The DNA here is from genome assembly GCF_000696425.1 of Galeopterus variegatus. NCBI lineage: Eukaryota > Metazoa > Chordata > Mammalia > Dermoptera > Cynocephalidae > Galeopterus > Galeopterus variegatus. Next base: position 50,740 of record NW_007731939.1, read on the forward strand.
AGAAATTTATGTTATATATGTATAGCTTTACAATCTATCATTGATAGAGCAAAGAAGGAAAATAGCCTTGTGTTCAGCAAAATAATGCTATGGAGCAGGTATGCATGCACTTTAAAACAGAAAACAAGAGGCATTCTCTCAATTTAGCCTCTCCTGCATACAGAGCACTCATAAACAGATTATGTCTCAAACTAAGAATAAATGTCATACAGTTTCGTCCTTTTCTGACGTTGTTTAACAAAGAAATAAATAAGATTAATTAGCAATTAAAATAACTTTACTCAAATTTGTCATGAGCAGTCCTACTGATGGATCTTCATAGAAATGAAAAATAAACTAAACAAACCTGAACAAGGCAACACAATGACTTCTAGTGAGAAAATAGCCTGGACTTTAGGAGAAATAAATATGATACAGCAATAAAAGAGAAAACATTCTCCACAGCTTCTGTCCTTTACAAAGCACACAATTAGTACTAATCCTTAACACAGCCATTAGCTGTACATAAATATTTACTATTAAAAGGTTTCAGTCAAATAACCACTGCAGGTACCACTGCAGAGTATTCGATGTAGAAAAGTCTATGAGAACTTTTTTCTGATATCATGTATACCTGTAATCTACACATTGTAATAACATACTCACTTGACTTCACATGAGTGGATGCTCAACTCCTTGTGAAGCAGACCGCTGGTGAGATGGTATACCAGGACAGAACCATTACTTGTACCTACCAAAATGATGTAACAGAAGGACATTAATTCAGTGGGAGACCCAGATTTTTCCAACAAGTCTTTTCTCAAGATTTTAATCATTTTACACCATTTATCTTTTATGAAGGGTACCCTGTGCTTAAAAAAAGAATGAATTTCTCTGTCCATCCTATTATCAAAAATGAGCCTAATCTCATGTGCTCTGAAATCTTACCTAACTCCTGGGATAAGTTTTCACAATAAGACTTTAAAATCTAAATCAATACACATACAATTTGAAGATGTACTTTCCTAAGCTTTTCTACACATGGGAGTTTATACTTTGAGATTCAAAATGTTTACTGTAGGTGGTCCTCAAAGAGGCAATCTAGCAGAGCTCATTAACCAGATTTTTCTATTTTTCTTTACAAAGTTTTTGTTTTGTCTCATAGGAAATAAATCATGAGAAGACAGCAAAGTATGGTAGTCAGGTGTGGTTTCTGCAGTTGAAGAAGACTGTGTTCAAATCCTGACTCTGCTCTATACTTTTGGGTGAATACTAAATCCGTATTTTTTACCTCTTTACAATGAGAACAGAAAATCTACTTTTTGTTGGAGATTAAATGAGAAAATATAGGTAAAGCACACGGCACAGTACTTGGCACAAAGTAAGCACTTGATTAACTATAAGAATCTCTGTTATCACTGTAATTAACAGTTTGTAGTTATTATTATTCCTAAAGATTTGCATGGTCTCACATAGTTTGCCTAAAGTACAAGCAGAAGAAACATGGACATACTTGAAGTAAAATTTTGGTCTCTAAAATCTTTCTATAACTTAAGCAAGAAAAGTGAATAGTCTAATTGTTTGGAAAATCACTTTCTCACTGCATATTATTTAAAAGGATTAATGGATTGATACAAAGCAGTAGAATGAAAGTTAAAATGCAAGACAAATTCCATTTTTATCTTATTTGCTGATTAAAGCTCTAGAAATCTTTTGCAAAACAATTCTAGAAAAACACATTTACTGTTGTTTAAATTTATCATCTATTCCATAATAATACTCTTCTGGTACTGAGAAAGTTAGCTAAAGAATTAATTAAAATTTTTTAATTAACAGACTTTCATAACAATCAAATGATTTCTACATTCTGCAAGTTCTGATGATGCTGAACCTATGATCAAATACTCTAAGGGCACTATAAGAAGTAATTCCATAGCTGAACTCTGTTTATCTTCTCTAGTGGCACTATAAAACTTTTACTTTTACTTTGTTATTACGCTAAATTCAGTAAATGACAATATGCACTATATACTAGCACATTACAGCTTATTCTACAATGGATACCTCAGACGTTGACATAGCTTTTATTATACAGCTATCCCAAGAAGTAACTTCCCCAAGAAAATTTACAAAATCCTAACTGACAAATTAGGTACATTAACATTGTACATACATGTACATAGGATGTACACTGATGGATCCTAATTGAAATCTCTATAAGAGGTTAACTATGAATCAATAGCTTCTAAAGCAAAATTTAAACATTTATATAAATCTGGACACATGTATACACAGGCTATTGAATCTTAAAATTTAAATCACTTTCAGAAGATAGGCCCAATACAAAATGGCATGCACAGAAAGACTGGAGTGGTCCAAGAAAAGACAAGGAGTCTTGGATTCAGTGTCACACACGTACTATCCTCCTGATATTTCAGAAATGTATTGATAGTGTCAGAGATTCCATCGTTCAGTCTCAGGTAGATGAGTTATTATTGCAAGTAAAACTGATACAATTGGAGTAAAAAGACAAAAAATAAAAATAAAAAAATGCTTCAATACATGTGTTTATATGATTTCACTTTGCCTCTTGATCCTTTTAAAGCACCCTTAAAGGGGAAAAAAGGATTTTCTAGAAACTTGGAAACGTAATCAGCTTATAAAATGAGTTCAAAAAAGAACAAGTCAAATACTCACCAACAGCAAGCAGTGGCTGATACATCTTGATGTTTGTGGTGGTCAACGGTGGGCACATCCGGATAGCAAACTGTGGTGAGGGCAGTCCTGAAAGCAGTCCTGTCAGCAGGAATTTGAGGTGCACCTCTTGCAGAATGGAGCCTTTGGGATGTTCTTCCCCAGCAATTGCGCTTTGCCCTGATTTGTAATAAAAATATAACTCTACTAATCATAATGTATGCTGAACTTAAAAACCTAAAGAAACTTTTCAGTGGAAATGCTCTTTAGGTCTAGAAGTAAAAGTATAATGTAGCACTCTAGGCTCTGTAGCTATTAGGGCCACAATAACTGTGTATTTCACTATGGAACTTAAATTGCATCAACTAACACCTCAAAGGATGGATTACTCCAGAGTATTGCTATCTAAAATTCAGGGACCTATGAGAAACACTGTGCTAGCAAAGTTCCTGTTATTAGGGCAATAAACAGAGGCTTCAGGACAAATCAAGAATTAAAGAATAGTTTCGGTGGAGTGGGATGGTGCAACAAATTCCTATCTTACTGCCTTTCTAAAGGGTTACTTTTCAATCTGATGTACTTTGTAAAGTGCATATAAAATGGGTAATCACAAAAAGCAGGTTCAAACAACTCATTTATGATTTCAAATAAGAAACCATAATATGTCAATGCAAAATTTAAGCTTTATAATTAAATATTTTATATATAAATATATAAATAAATATAAATATATATCAATAAATAATATATATAATATATAAATTGTCACTGTCAATAGTTAAGTCTTATATGGCATTATTTTTAGATACACTGTTCATACATAGGTCATCAAGTCTCAAACTAAAAAGGATGACTCCAATAAAAATCATTCTAACAAAATGTAAATATAAAGAGTACAACAAAATCAAGACTGTTCACTAAAAAGGGTATACAAAACACTACTAAATATTAAGATTAACTTGCCAAAACTACAAAATAAAAAATATACATGTACACAGACACACATAAACATGTATATATTGGGGAAGGAAAAAATGTAAATAATTACTATGAGTGGGTGATAGGATTACAAATATAACCTATTGAAGCTGTAAAGATGTTTTAATAATAATGTTATTTCATGTCCATACTACCCAAAGTGATATACAAATTCAATGCAATCCCCATCAAAATTCCAATGACATTTTTCTCAGAAATATAAAGAACTATCCAGACATTTATATGGAATAACAAAAGACCACGCGTAGCCAAAGCAACGCTGAGCAAAA